>NC_141792.1:4785720-5020240 GCF_054643075.1 Acanthaster planci | reverse complement strand
TGTGCCTAAAAAATAGTAACCACCAAAGAACCCCTTCTTTGCACTGCTCTCTGTACAAAAATCAACTTCCTAAGATGTTTAGAGTCAAAAGTCTATCAAAGCTGCTATAATTTTATAGAAACATTTCTGTTCTCAATAAACCTGTTATAGTTTAAGACATTTCCACTGTCATATATGGGTTTGGAAAAAGTACAGTTGTGTATCAAGTGGAGGGAGAATTAGGAAAGTCAACCAGCCCCCTCCCCCCAAAAAATATTAATTGGTGTGCAAACACTAGCAGACAGTCTTATTGGGTAGGGAGCTGTTCTCCCCCCCTGAAAAAATTAAAAACCTTGCCATGTCTTCAAAAATGGGGATTTTGCCCCCTCCCCCTCCCTACAGTTTTGCACTTCTAGTCAATGCATATGCCAAATGAAACTTTCTGTAATCACTGTCGAAACACTGAAAACTTCCCAGAGCTGAACCATTCAAATGCCTCTGCTTTTCAAAACTTAAACTCTGTCTGTCTTGTTTATGACAACTTGGTACTTCACTGATTTATACAATCATGAAAAATGGTCAATGACAAAATGCAATATCCTACTCATATTAATGTTTACTAACATGGAATTTGGCAGTAGCACTTTAACATAAAAAACAGAAATGCATAACTAAATTCATGAATGCTTCATATTAAAGGAATGTAAGGGCTTGGAATTCGATTCAACTGGAATCTCACTATAAAGGATCAAAATATCACGCACCCAGACTATTTTGGAAAAAAACCCTACATTACTGTGACAGCTCATTTACATATCCCTCCTGCGCAGTGCCTTTGCTTGACCCTTGAGGTAAACCTCAGACTTAGCCTTTGTCTTGAGCAAAGATCGTATAGCGCCGAAGGCACAAGATGAATAACTCTGCCCAAAAGACGTAATTACCATAGATGCCATTTGAGCAAGCGATACGCCTGCGCAGTTTACGGTAATGCTTGGGCGCAAGCTCACCGGGTGCACGTGCCTGCCGCGCGCGGCGCCTACGCCTGTGCATTAATGTGCATTGCGCAGGCGTATCGCTTGCTCAAATGGCACCTATGCGATTACAACGTTTTACGTGCATTCACGGTGAAGTTCGCCATCTTGCGCCGTCTTGAGTGAGTCATTCCACCACCAGCACTGGTACTGTTCAGACCACACACAGCATTCTACGTTATTCTCCACGCATGTACGATGTACTTAGTTGCCTCAAGATTTCTTGGATGACTAGACTGGGGTAAGAATTCATTTACAATGTATAATGTTTAGTAATTGTTCTTATCTTTAAAGTTTCTTAGTCTCTTAGCATCTGTGAACACTTTCTGATTAATTTGGAGGTTAGCTCAAGTGTTCTCAAGTGTTACTCTGGTTATTGAAAGCGTGGATTCATTGATGATAGTCTTAGGAAACCTAGACGCTGTGTTGTTGTAGCTACTACATATTAAAGAAAGATCAGCCTTTTGATGACTTTCTCTTTAGCGATATATTCTATTTACCTGGATTTGAAGCATTTTGAATTTCGTTACTTTGATTTTATATTCACTTTATTTCTTGTTCACATTTAGTTGACTTCTCGAGTATGCATAGTTCAAGATTAGGTTTCCTTATTTTACTGTATACATATTACTCAGATACTAAGATACTAACTAAGATACCTGCAGTGTCTTATTAGACTGGCACACTAGTCCTTAAGTTATAAGATGCAGTTGACTTCTCGAGTACGCATAGTTCAAGAATAGGTTTCCTTATTTGACTGTATACATATTACTCAGATACTAAGATACTAACTAAGATACCTGCAGTGTCTTATTAGACTGGCACACTAGTCCTTAAGTTATAAGATGCAGCATATTCATGTAATTTTCCTTTTTTACACTTGATTGAGAGTGCGATCTGCATATTGGTTAGCGTATTATTTTGTTATGTTACAATGTATTTCGACATAATGTTGTTCTTTGCATTTTCATTTATCCTAAGTTTGTTTTTATGAATCCTAAGGTTATGATGATGAGTGGACTGTATTGAGTCTGTGGTTTTCTGAGTCCATAGTATGCTTAGAGATCATTGCTGTGACACTTGCTTTAGTTATTTCCCATTTTTGTCTTGCAAGTTAAAGCATTCACTTACCTTGTATTAGTTCAATTTTGAAATTTAACTGGACTCTACTTTTAGAAGCAAATTGTGTCATTGAGTTTGACACTAGATTGCACTAGATTCTTTGAGGATTATTAGGTTTTTACTTAAAATTTACTTTGCTGGATTGGTCTTTCCTAGAGCACTGTATTTATATGGGAAATTTTATTTTGTATCTTTTTCAGGGTTTCAGTTTCCCACCTTTTTAAGATGCAGTCACCATTAAAGAACTAGACACAGTAATGTACACTATCCTTGTTGGTGTCACATGTTTGGGTGTCACATTACTAATAAAATATACTTGTGTTTGTGCAGAGCTACTAGGACCCACTCCATCGCCTGACATCCACCTGTACACCCAAATATAAAGTTGATAAATATTTTGTTGAAGAAATGATATACTAGTCCATATTAATCTGTGAAACATTTTTGGCCAAATATGGTGTTGTTGTATATGAAAAAGGAGCAATTTAGTTTATATTTAACACATTGAAAATATGGTGTTTGTTCCCTAGTCTAGGAACGCCTTGTATTTTATGGACTTTAAATGAGGCAAATTACACATCTTTTTCACCACTGACAAAGCCCTAACCTCTGTCCAATGGTAGCAAGCATCCTACCGTCATGCATAAAAACATGACCATCATGGAAGACAGTGAAACACTCACTCTGACAATTTTTTTTTCCCATGTGGCACTAGATGTGTGGGCATCGTATTCTTTTTTTTTTTTTGCTGTTGCATGATGTTTGATGGTGAAAGCATGTATCATTGTCTTAACTGGGGAGTAATTCCATTTTTTTATAATTTCATTCGAAATCATTCTCAAGCGCAGATATTGTTTCATTTAATTTACCAGCATGGTTCCATTGCCAACAAAGCACAGAGGATTTGTAGTCGAACGGGACCATGAAATTTGAAGTTTCATTGCTATTCAATAAGTCTGTCAGAACGAATTTTCTGATGAGGCAACAACAAAAGGACCATCCGGAAATATGGGAAAATTAAAGAAACAAGACATAAGTTTGAATCTCAACAGGGACACTTTGGGCGAAGACTGAACTGGTATAACCTGCACTCAAAACATCACAAGACCAGACATGTCCCTTTATCCACATTTAGCACCAATGCTTGTTGTGATCTGTTATTACTTTTATTACTTATCCCACTCAACAACTACTAGGCCCAACTTGCAATGAAGATGTGGCCCCTTCAAATGGTGCTCTCTAGCACCATTGGACAGAGGAGAGTCGGGGCTTAATGTCCTAGCATTTATACTGAATTTTGTAATATTGCACAGATTTCTAATAATTTGCATTTAAGTAAAGACATGCTTCCTTTTCTGTAGAAATCCTGTATTTTTACATTTTGAACTTTATTTTATGGTGACATTTTATACGTGCCTGGAAATTCCATGGAGGTGTCAAATCCACATTCGGCAATGACTCAGAATAGTTGGAAGATAGAGCTTGTTGTTTTGCGGGGGTTTCGATGACCTAAAAAAATGAAGTCTTATACTTCTGACTTTGATTCTCAGGAGATGCTTCAACAATCATACACATGCAATCGAAATTAATGGCCTAACAATACTTAAAGGTGTGCAAATAATCAAGCTATTGGTACACAGCCCTCAGTTCAAAGTTTTTGAAAAATGCTCGTAGTGAATGTTGACAAGCTAAACACCTCTTTAGTTGTATTACAGCAATGGGGATGCATATTATCACCCCGTAACTAAAATAAAGAATAAATTGCTCGGCACCATTCTACAGGCATACACCTGATATAATGAGCATTATTCCCAAAGCCCTTTGGCCTTCTAAGAAATGTAACTCATGCTGCTCACCTCACTGCCATGTTCTCCTTCAGAACTCTTCTGAAGTTGAGCTTCTCACAAGAGTACACGGCTCTGCTTCTGCTGTTGGACATAAAGAGCCACTATTACTAGCTGTCAGAATTCTCCATTAATTAATTCCATATTTTATTCCTATTTTTCCATCAGGTCAATTAATGTCAGATATTTTCTATTTCAGTGTCAGCTCCTGTGCCCAATTAATCTGAACTAAACTTTGGCATGTATTATTCACTAGACTTTCCCTTCATGTTTAATTCATCACTTTACTTCTTCAGGTTACACATCAATGACCAGGGCCATGGCTTTCTGTACTTAGGAATTTGGATGCACTACCTTGTCCTTTTGTATTGCAGTGGAGCTTTCTTTTGTAAAGACATGTCACAGGTTGTGTAGATAAAGAAAATAAGGCTGGAGTTCTGTGGGCGATTTGAATGTGAACAGAGCACAACCGAGTGTCTAAATGTGATGAACAGTGATAGACAGTAGAGACCTGAGAGACGCATCATGATGATGAGGTGTGTGGGCTGAGTTGATAGTCCCTATCCCAGTGCCGCGCGAGTTTTGTACTTTGGTTGCGCCATTTGCCACAGCCAGTAGCAGATTTGTCAGGCTGCTTATGAGGCAAAATTGGTTGTCAGGATCATCGTAGCGGCTGATTGCTTTAATTAGATGGCCTTGAAGATCTGAGCTTGGCTCAAAGACTGGCTGAGTTCCATTCCTCTTCACGCTCGATGGCTGGTTCTTGAATTCCTTTTTCTTTCGAATACTTATTTTCCTCGGAGGAACTTTAATTGATAATTCTTTTATTTTGAGGTGCTTTTCAGAGCTGAAATTTTACAGCATTATATTACAGAAATTAGAAACTATCAAGTGTATCTCTTTGATGCACTAGTTTGTGTAGTTTGTGAATTTACTGTGAATTCAACATTTTAATTCACACATACCTGTACTTACCTGTAAATACTTGAATTGCAAATGCTGTTTTCATGCGGGGGTGAATAGACATTCATTTGATTAGTGCAATGTAATTCTGAGTCGTAGCTACACTCACCTGAGAGACATCTGATTGTAAATACGGAATGGTGTATATTTTGTATTATAGAATTGAGAAATTTTGTAAATAAATTCGTATCAAATATTGTGAATAGTATGGATTGGGTTTTGTTACGATCATTTTCTCTTGCCTGCATCAGTCCTTCTGTTGCAGTGGCCTTAAAGTGAGCACACTGTGACACTAGCTATAGTGGGATATAAAAAGCCACTATTACCAGCAATTAAATGACGAGTGTAATTTTCACAGGACCTAGTTTTTTCAAGGAATATATAAAAACTGTGATAAATTGTATTGGTTGTGAATATGTACACAAGTTTTCAAAGGGTTTCTCCATGTGCACTGACAATCTTGGCAAGATTGAATTGTCCCCCACCCAGCAGTTGTTGAAATGTCCCTAGTCCGTCCAACTTGAAGCCTGATCTTGGTCCTTGGGCTGATTTTTCCAGAGGAAAAAAAAATGCATCCAGACCCTTTTTTGCAAAGCTCGGAGTATGAGGAGTTGGTAGAAACGGTCAAGTATCTTGTACCCCCTCCTTTGCTGGACCTGACTCCATCATGGGATTCTGTCAGAATCTCCAGCATGGGATTCTGAGCAGATTCTGTCAAATCTGCTCAGCAACGCCTGTTTTGTTGCAGAGGACTTCCCTCACTTTTTTTTTTCTGAACAAAGATAAAGTGATTGAATGCATCAGCATTTTCAATAATGACACCCGTTACATACTTAAAAATAACAAATTTAACACAGCAGCATAATTCATACAGTTCCCCTTCAAAGTCTGATCCATGACTGCATATCACACTGGGCCGGTAATCCAGAACTTGAGGTTGTGAGAATGAACAGGCTATTGCCAGCTGGCCAGAACTATTTTCTACCTCTTAGTTAAATGTAGTTGACCTGTATTGAACTCTGACTTTGATTTGCTGATGCATTGTTCTTACTAACTTGCTTTCACTTTCAAATAACTCCTAAAATAGTTATGTCTTACCTTTCTCTTTGCTAAGAGATCAGTGATTTTCTCTGGAGGCTTCTTTTCAAAGCCACACCTAAATCCATTGACAAAAGATAACAAAATGTACAAAATAATTCACAATCCTGTTTATCTCAAAGAAGTTTTTGGACTGATGTATAAGTTTCTCGGCAGGTTTTCCTTGATGATCTAAGACTGCAGAATATCTTGGATCCTTTAGTATGTCGGCTTGCAAACATCAAGCTGAAGGATTGTACGTCATTCTTTTTACTCTTAATCATTACATGCACAGACTTTGTTGCGTTTTGAAAATCTTGTAGGCCTCTTATTCACATGACGGAGAGCACTTGACATTCTGTTTGATCACCACCCCATATAATATCAGGGTAAGCTGGTGAATGATCAACATCGAATAAATTGTGTGCCATATTCATACCCTCTTTGAGATGTCAGGATACACAAAGATTTATTCTTATTCTGTGCTCATCTACATTTACATGTACAGTGTACTATGATTTTATAAATTATGTAAAAAAGCCTTATTGTGACTAAGTTTGTATTAAGCACACAATAGATAAATAAAATTTACTGATTGTGTAGCATTTTCTGCACAATTACTTGAATTATTTGCATTTATTTCTTTTAGTGAATTTAGCATTCAGAATCTTCATTTTTAACTTTGATACCTTTTTCATTTCCTGTATATATCCTGTTTACCATTTCTTAGACACATTACTCACTGCATTTTCCTTGTAAGTGTACACCCACACAGTGTCTTGTACAGTGTATATTGCTTCCGCCTATTTGGCCTTGTTAGCCTAGAGGCTGTGGCACACTTCAGCATGCTTCATTGAAGCTTGTACTATCATCCACCAAGGACTTTGTTTTAAGGTGGAATTATTCATTCACAGTCATTGTTCTAAGAGTCCAGCTAAGACATGTGACTAAGGCTTTCCTTTCTTAAGTTTTGTGACTTTAACTACGTCCTGTTTCTAACCGTATATAAGTCCTACATCATCGTACAGCTCCTCAGTATCCAGTATCCAGTATTAGTCTGCTTTTCAATTCTTCAATTCAGTCAATAGTTAGCTTACAATTCTATCGCAACCTTCTTGGTCATTCTTGCGAAGAAAGTTGGTAACAAAGCTGAATCAATACTGATTCACATGACGACCCTATAATTGTTTTGTCTTTATGGACAGGGTCTCTTTTTGGCGGTGTATTGTAAAAACACATAAAAAGAAAAATCAGCAAGAATTTTATTTGGAGGCAGGGGACATCGATTGCTTTTTGTGTGTGTGTCTCTCCAAGCGTTTTCCCCTTATCCACCGGTACTTCATCAGTAGATGGACAACCAACCTTAAGCTTGCACTGAGGTCCGGCCTCTCTTACCACTTCAATAAAGTATTGAACATGCTTCAAAATTAACAAAGAACATACCAATTTTCAACTTGTCCAGGGCTGATACTTCATATTCAGGACTGTATGTGATGTATTCACCAAAGTCCGTGTCGAAAATTGTTAGGATTTCACCATCCTTGACCTTCAACACAAGTATACAAGAAACAATTAATGCAGAGGACAGTAAAAATAAGCTGGAGGTCCTGTCCACTGTGCCTTGGGTTATTATTAGAAAAAACAATAGGGCCACTGAGCAGTAGAGGATTAGGAGAGCCTTCTCCAATTCATCCTTCACTTCTGAACTTTTAGGCACCTAAATGCAAAGAATGCATTCATATTTGGTTTGAAATTTAATTTTATCATTATTTTCACTGAGCATATGAAAAGAATTACATATGAAATCTAAGCAGAACGACCCGATTATACTGTTTCTGTATTCAATGTCGTAATACTGAGCCGTTTACTAAGAATACACTTTGATTATTTTTGCAGACCAGTCTTCTAAGGTGTACTCACTCCGAGTCCACGATTATGAAATTCTTCTAGGCCTAGCCTACACATTCATCTGGGTTTGGTGCATGGATATGACGGATACTTGTATGTAACGATCATTGTGTGCCTACATAATACTGTGGCGAAAGAGGGTAGCTAGCTGCGCCGACTTGTGTTTAGTCTGGGTCATTAATAATTCAGGCCCGTCTAAATCATGCATTAAACATACACACGACAACCAATCAGAGGCGCGTGTTAACTTAGGTCTGGGCGCTGGCTGCGGGGTGCACCACTACAAATAAATTCCCATAGACAGCAGTGATAAATCCCCATACTTCACAAACATTTTAAAAATACTCACAACTCTCACAGGTGTTCAGGCTGCACAGAAAAATGATGTTCCACATGTCCTCTTTCATTTTCCTTTCAATTTTCGGGGGGTTGACCAATGAATTTTTGAGAAATTTTCACCAGAAGCAGACCACCCCTAAAATGCAGAAAATGTCCCTGTCCAGAAAAGTAGCCATTTTGAAAAACCCTCCCTCAGCAAAATGGCTCAAATAGTGCCACTTTCATACCCAATTGCATCCAAATTGCTCAGAATTGGAAGCCCCGAGTCCGGCCCAGAGGTCCAGTCTCATATTTCTTGAATTCCTCAGTTCCATGGCTCTCAGGACCCTCTAATATAGAATATTTTGAGTCTATAACTTTTATTAATGAGCTCGGCGGACATATTTCTGGCCTAATTACCAGGGTGCACCCTTTAACAGCCGGCAACTTTCACATTGTGACACAACAGCACTCTTAAGAGAATCAGAATATATCCCAAGTCATTATGTAAAAAAAAAATTGAAAAATATTGCCCCTGGGAGAAACCGCAGAGGTAAACGCATAAGGGTATGGCTATGCCATTTTGCACAATTTGAATAGGAAAACTGCATGCCTGTGTGCATGCCTTGTGCATCTGGAGGGTGCTTATTTCTCTCCTTCCCTCACCAAATCTAGACAAAATTTCCCTCTTTAACACAAACATTCCATTTTGCGATCAATCTGGGCTCATTGTGTTGTGGATATGCCCACTTTGGGGGCGGATCCTGGGTGGAAAGGGGGAGGGTTCTAATTATAAGTTTATACGCACAGTTGGACTTTGGAAAGTGTATGTGGGACTTTCTGTATGTTACAGATGATAATGTGACATCAGGCTCTCTGGTATTTTGGCTCTTTCTCAATTTATTGCAACAAAGAAACACCAACAGAAGATCAACAGCTGTACACAATGGAGGCTGATGCTATGCATTGGTGTACGTAAAATCATACTGAAATCGGAGGATTCAGTACTAAATGTCAGGGTTAATCCCTGGTCGTGGCTGCCCAATTCTATAAAACTACAAGCCGAGGATATATGATTCCCAGGCCCTGCCCCCACCACAGCCTAGCCACAATTGTACTAGCTGGGTTACTGACCTATCTTCCAACCCCCCCCCCCCCCCACATACACACCACACCCTAATAAAATAAAAGAAATCTTATTCCATGTCATGCTTGTCAAGTATATTTGATGTGCTCTGTGTTCATTATTATGGGGGTTTGACAGTGAGTCTGTGTGGCCACATGCATTTTGTCAGGATGCTCACACACAGGAGAAAATTTATCAGACTTGCACAGCCCAACCTAGTTCTGCAGCAATACTGGGTTGATTGGAATGTGCAGTCTGCAAATGTAGCAAAGGCTGGCGTCAGAATGGCCACAAATTGTCCCTTTCAAACTTGGCAGTCCCATTTCTGATGAACTCACCAACAGTCTATATAAGGCAAACACAGGAGTAAATAGGAAGTAGTTGTTGCCAGAGATGAGTCTTCAAGGACCAGTCCAATGCAGTGCTGACAATTTAAGGATGTCACGCTGCTCCCGTCCCGATGTTGCCGAGACGATTTCTCAGACAAACTCGAGTGCCAAAGAGTCCAACGGACAGTCCACAGGGGTACGAGCAGCACGGCGGTTTGTTGACATCAAGCCTTCTGCAGTGGACTTAGTTGCAATGCTGTCCCTCATGCATACATGCACATGTACACCACAGAGAGAGGAAATCCTGATTCTGATGGCCAGCCCCCGTTGATGCCGGACTGAGAAATGTTGGGGGTTTGTACAACACAGAATTTTCCACAGCTGATGGAAGGAGGCTCTTATCAGTAATGGACACAAGCTAGTCCACTGTCCTCAAGGAATGTCCTGCAAATAAAATCAACAAATTTCGTGAACATGCTGAAACTGTCACAAAAATGGGCACATGCAACCAGATCAAGAGCAATCGTGCAAAACCTACGTGAAGTGCAGGGTGCAGGAAAGACCCGGCTTGCTGTGGCGAATGACAAAGTCAAGCATCCTTTTGGCAAGGCAACCGTTGAAATTGTCCACTTATTAGGCTGCAGACAAATTTTAGTTCAGTCGTGTCAGTCTTAATGCACTGTGTGTTTTAACTTTCACCCCCGACATGCTGCCCGCCCTCTATATCCTCGACTTTATCAGCATGCAGTCAAAATTAAATTTTCCCAAGCAGAAAATTGGGATTTACTTGATTTTATCTCACTACAAAACTTTGTATCTGGGTTTCCATCTCAATAATTATATAAATAAACTAGCCAGGAAGAAAAAAAGGACAGCAAGCAGAAACTAGAATGATTCGAATGACTCAATGTTGTCCATAGTGTATGATGGTTCACTTACCGGTAAACGTTTACTCCACTATGCTTGTTTTTTCTGCTCTTGTCAATAAAAACCTGGAATTCAAAAGTACAGAGTGCAAATTATTTTGTGTTCTGTTATATTTTGCTTCAATTTAATCTCAATGCGCCGAAAAAGCAGCAAAAAACATCTTTTTAAATCCCCATCAAAACAAAATGGCCGCCACCATTCTCTGGATCTATAGGGTGCACCACTACAAATAAATTCCCATAGACAGCAGTGATAAATCCCCATACTTCACAAATATTTTAAAAATACTCACAACTCTCACAGGTGTTCAGGCTGCACAGAAAAATGATGTTCCACATGTCCCCTTTCATTTCCTTTCAATTTTCGGGAGGCTGACCAATGAATGTTTGAGAAATTTTCGCCAGAAGCAGACCACCCCTAAAATGCAGAAATGTCCCTGTCCAGAAAAGTAGCCATTTTCAAAAACCCTCCCTCAGCAAAATGGCTCAAATAGTGCCACTTTCATACCCGATTGCATCCAAATTGCTCAGAATTGGAAGCCCCGAGTCCGGCCCAGAGGTCGCAGTCCTCATATTTCTTGAATTCCTCAGTTCCATGGCTCTCAGGACCCTCTAATATAGAATATTTTGAGTCTATAACTTTTATTAATGAGCTCGGCGGACATATTTCTGGCCTAATTCCAGGGTGCACCCTTTAACAGCCCGGCAACTTTTCACATTGTGACACAACAGCACTCTTAAGAGAATCAGAATATATCCCAAGTCATTATGTAAAAAAAAAATTGAAAAATATTGCCCCTGGGAGAAACCGCAGAGGTAAACGCATAAGGGTATGGCTATGCCATTTTTGCACAATTTGAATAGGGAAAACAGCATACTTGTGTGCATGCTTTTGTGCATCTTGAAGGTGCTTGTTTCTTTCCTTCCCTCACCAAATCTGGACAAATTTTCCCTCTTCAACAAAAACGTTTTATTTTGTGATCCATCTGGGTTCATTTTGTTGTTGATATACCCACTTTGGGGGTGGATCCTGGGTGGAAAGGGGGAGGGTTCTAATTACATTTATTAGCACAATTCGACTTTGGAAATGTACGTGGGACTCTTAATAATTATGTTGATGATAATGTGACATCTGGCTCTCTGGTATTTTGGCTATTTCTCAATTTATTGCAACAAAGAAACACCAACAGAAGATCAACAGCTGTACACAATAGAGGCTGATGCTATGCATTGGTGTACGTAAAATCATACTTAAATCGGAGGATTCAGTACTAAAATGTCAGGGTTAATCCCTGGTCGTGGCTGCCCAATTCTATAAAACTACAAGCCGAGGATATATGAATTCCCAGGCCCTGCCCCCACCACAGCCTAGCCACAATTGTACTAGCTGGGTTACTGACCTATCTTCCAACCCCCCCCCCCCCACATACACACCACACCCTAATAAAATAAAAGAAATCTTATTCCATGTCATGCTTGTCAAGTATATTTGATGTGCTCTGTGTTCATTATTATGGGGTTTGACAGTGAGTCTGTGTGGCCACATGCATTTTGTCAGATGCTCACACACAGGAGAAAATTTATCAGACTTGCACAGCCAACTAGTTCTGCAGCAATACTGGGTTGATTGGAATGTGCAGTCTGCAAATGTAGCAAAGGCTGGCGTCAGAATGGCCACAAATTGTCCCTGTCAAACTTGCAGTCCCATTTCAGATGAACTCACCAACAGTCTATATAAGGCAAACACAGGAGTAAATAGGAAGTAGTTGTTGCCAGCAGATGAGTCTTCAAGGACCAGTCCAATGCAGTGCTGACATTTAAGGATGTCACGCTGCTCCGTCCCGATGTTGCCGAGACGATTTCTCAGACAAACTCGAGTGCCAAAGAGTCCAACGGACAGTCACAGGGGTACGAGCAGCACGGCGGTTTGTTGACATCAAGCCTTCTGCAGTGGACTTAGTTGCAATGCTGTCCTCATGCATACATGCACATGTACACCACACAGAGAGGAAATCCTGATTCTGATGGCCAGCCCACGTTGATGCCGACTGGAGAAATGTTGGGTTTGTACAACACAGAATTTCCACAGCTGATGGAAGGAGGCTCTTATCAGTAATGGACACAACTGTCCCTTCAAGGAATGTCCTGCAAATAAATCAACAAATTTCGTGAACATGCTGAAACTGTCACAAAAATGGGCACATGCAACCAGATCAAGAGCAATCGTGCAAAACCTACGTGAAGTGCAGGGTGTTGCAGGAAAGACGCCGCTTGCTGTGGCGAATGACAAAGTCAAGCATCCTTTTGGCAAGGCAACCGTTGAAATTGTCCACTTTATTAGGCTGCCAGACAAATTTTAGTTCAGTCGTGTCAGTCTTAATGCACTGTGTGTTTTAACTTTCACCCCCGACATGCTGCCCGCCCTCTATATCCTCGACTTTATCAGCATGCAGTCAAAATTAAATTTCCAAGCAGAAAATTGGGATTTACTTGATTTATCTCACTACAAAACTATGTTATCTGGGTTTCCATCTCAATAATTATATAAATAAACTAGCCAGGAAGAAAAAATGACAGCAAGCAGAAACTAGAATGATTCGAATGACTCAATGTTTTCCATAGTGTATGATGGTTCACTTACCCGGTAAACGTTTACTCCACTATGCTTGTTTTTTCTGCTCTTGTCAATAAAAACCTGGAATTCAAAAGTACAAGAGGGCAAATTAATTTTGTGTTCTGTTATATTTTGCTTCAATTTAATCTCAATGTGCCGAAAAAGCAGCAAAAAACATCTTTTTAAATCCCCATCAAAACAAAATGGCCGCCACCATTCTCTGGATCTATAGGGTGCACCACTACAAATAAATTCCCATAGACAGCAGTGATAAATCCCCATACTTCACAAACATTTTAAAAATACTCACAACTCTCACAGGTGTTCAGGCTGCACAGAAAAATGATGTTCCACATGTCCTCTTTCATTTTCCTTTCAATTTTCGGGGGGTTGACCAATGAATTTTTGAGAAATTTTCACCAGAAGCAGACCACCCCTAAATTGCAGAAAATGTCCCTGTCCAGAAAAGTAGCCCATTTTGAAAAACCCTCCCTCAGCAAAAATGGCTCAAATAGTGCCACTTTCATACCCAATTGCATCCAATTGCTCAGAATTGGAAGCCCCGAGTCCGGCCCAGAGGTCCAGTCTCATATTTCTTGAATTCCTCAGTTCCATGGCTCTCAGGACCCTCTAATATAGAATATTTTGAGTCTATAACTTTTATTAATGAGCTCGGCGGACATATTTCTGGCCTAATTACCAGGGTGCACCCTTTAACAGCCGGCAACTTTCACATTGTGACAAACAGCACTCTTAGAGAATCAGAATATATCCCAAGTCATTATGTAAAAAAAAAAATTGAAAAATATTGCCCCTGGGAGAAACCGCAGAGGTAAACGCATAAGGGTATGGCTATGCCATTTTGCACAATTTGAATAGGAAAACTGCATGCCTGTGTGCATGCCTTGTGCATCTGGAGGGTGCTTATTTCTCTCCTTCCCTCACCAAATCTAGACAAAATTTCCCTCTTTAACACAAACATTCCATTTTGCGATCAATCTGGGCTCATTGTGTTGTGGATATGCCCACTTTGGGGGCGGATCCTGGGTGGAAAGGGGGAGGGTTCTAATTATAAGTTTATACGCACAGTTGGACTTTGGAAAGTGTATGTGGGACTTTCTGTATGTTACAGATGATAATGTGACATCAGGCTCTCTGGTATTTTGGCTCTTTCTCAATTTATTGCAACAAAGAAACACCAACAGAAGATCAACAGCTGTACACAATGGAGGCTGATGCTATGCATTGGTGTACGTAAAATCATACTGAAATCGGAGGATTCAGTACTAAATGTCAGGGTTAATCCCTGGTCGTGGCTGCCCAATTCTATAAAACTACAAGCCGAGGATATATGATTCCCAGGCCCTGCCCCCACCACAGCCTAGCCACAATTGTACTAGCTGGGTTACTGACCTATCTTCCAACCCCCCCCCCCCCACATACACACCACACCCTAATAAAATAAAAGAAATCTTATTCCATGTCATGCTTGTCAAGTATATTTGATGTGCTCTGTGTTCATTATTATGGGGTTTGACAGTGAGTCTGTGTGGCCACATGCATTTTGTCAGATGCTCACACACAGGAGAAAATTTATCAGACTTGCACAGCCAACTAGTTCTGCAGCAATACTGGGTTGATTGGAATGTGCAGTCTGCAAATGTAGCAAAGGCTGGCGTCAGAATGGCCACAAATTGTCCCTGTCAAACTTGCAGTCCATTTCAGATGAACTCACCAACAGTCTATATAAGGCAAACACAGGAGTAAATAGGAAGTAGTTGTTGCCAGAGATGAGTCTTCAAGGACCAGTCCAATGCAGTGCTGACAATTTAAGGATGTCACGCTGCTCCGTCCCGATGTTGCCGAGACGATTTCTCAGACAAACTCGAGTGCCAAAGAGTCCAACGGACAGTCACAGGGGTACGAGCAGCACGGCGGTTTGTTGACATCAAGCCTTCTGCAGTGGACTTAGTTGCAATGCTGTCCTCATGCATACATGCACATGTACACCACAGAGAGAGGAAATCCTGATTCTGATGGCCAGCCCACGTTGATGCCGACTGAGAAATGTTGGGGTTTGTACAACACAGAATTTCCACAGCTGATGGAAGGAGGCTCTTATCAGTAATGGACACAACTGTCCCTTCAAGGAATGTCCTGCAAATAAATCAACAAATTTCGTGAACATGCTGAAACTGTCACAAAAATGGGCACATGCAACCAGATCAAGAGCAATCGTGCAAAACCTACGTGAAGTGCAGGGTTGCAGGAAAGACGCCGCTTGCTGTGGCGAATGACAAAGTCAAGCATCCTTTTGGCAAGGCAACCGTTGAAATTGTCCACTTTATTAGGCTGCAGACAAATTTTAGTTCAGTCGTGTCAGTCTTAATGCACTGTGTGTTTTAACTTTCACCCCCGACATGCTGCCCGCCCTCTATATCCTCGACTTTATCAGCATGCAGTCAAAATTAAATTTTCCCAAGCAGAAAATTGGGATTTACTTGATTTTATCTCACTACAAAACTATGTATCTGGGTTTCCATCTCAATAATTATATAAATAAACTAGCCAGGAAGAAAAAATGACAGCAAGCAGAAACTAGAATGATTCGAATGACTCAATGTTTTCCATAGTGTATGATGGTTCACTTACCGGTAAACGTTTACTCCACTATGCTTGTTTTTTCTGCTCTTGTCAATAAAAACCTGGAATTCAAAAGTACAGAGGGCAAATTATTTTGTGTTCTGTTATATTTTGCTTCAATTTAATCTCAATGTGCCGAAAAAGCAGCAAAAAACATCTTTTTAAATCCCCATCAAAACAAAATGGCCGCCACCATTCTCTGGATCTATAGGGTGCACCACTACAAATAAATTCCCATAGACAGCAGTGATAAATCCCCATACTTCACAAACATTTTAAAAATACTCACAACTCTCACAGGTGTTCAGGCTGCACAGAAAAATGATGTTCCACATGTCCTCTTTCATTTTCCTTTCAATTTTCGGGGGGTTGACCAATGAATTTTTGAGAAATTTTCACCAGAAGCAGACCACCCCTAAAATGCAGAAAATGTCCCTGTCCAGAAAAGTAGCCATTTTGAAAAACCCTCCCTCAGCAAAATGGCTCAAATAGTGCCACTTTCATACCCAATTGCATCCAAATTGCTCAGAATTGGAAGCCCCGAGTCCGGCCCAGAGGTCCAGTCTCATATTTCTTGAATTCCTCAGTTCCATGGCTCTCAGGACCCTCTAATATAGAATATTTTGAGTCTATAACTTTTATTAATGAGCTCGGCGGACATATTTCTGGCCTAATTACCAGGGTGCACCCTGCGTGGGTTGCCAGGACTTCTCAAGATGGCAGCGTGCTAACCAGAGCTCTGTGGAGTTGTGTTGTGTTCTGAGTTTCGAGTGTAAATCTGACGTACGACCGCTGGTGGTTGGGGATCTACCTCAAGTGTACCTGGTGCGATCGGTTGGTGTTGGGTGCAGACCACTAATTCAAGTGAGAATTTCTGACCAGCTCATTAGCATTAAAAGTGCCCCCTTCCACAGTATCTTTTGAAAAAGGAGATTGTTTGGCCCCCAAAATGGTGAGATTGTGTAAATCGTTGTCAGGATCAACTCCCTGGGTCTTTGAGCTTTCATATGAGGGCAGAAGGGCTGAAAACTACGGTTGAAAAATGGTCCTAAGTGCCCGAGAAAGTTGAGGGTTGCCACTTGAAAAATGGCTGCAATAAGACTTCGGAAAAATCACTTTTTGGGGGGTGATTTTGTTTTGTGGGAATAATTAAAAATGTAATTGGTTAACCCACAAAAAATTTAATAGAAATTGAAAGATAAGTGACCAGACAAGAATTTCATTTGAGTTTCAGAAATCTCAGGGATGTTGGCGTGCATGCTTTTGGGCCCTGAACGGTGCTGATTTTACACTGTTTTCAATGGGGCTTGAATTAGTGGACTGGACCCTGTTGTGCTTGTTCTCAGTTGCCGGAGCTGCCGATTATATCGGATCTCTTTGAAGATTGGGGAATCGTTAGACAGTCTCGTTTATTTAAGAAATGGTAGATTATAGGGTTAGGGAACCCGTGTGAACCAGTTAATTGGGGAATTAGTGGAGCTTAGACTAGAAGGATTGTGTGCCGTTGTTCCATGCTTGTTGGCATAGCGACGGTTGGTTGCGGTCCTGGTCTAGCTGGGAGCTTGCTTTCCGCGTTGAGGTTTACTGGATGCAGGTGTCTGTTAGAGTCTGGTGAGGACTATTATAATCGCCTTCTTAATCAAATTACCTGTGTTATTTCTTAATAACTTGAAGTGGATGAGGGTTATTTAAGTCACCTTGAACCTTGTTGCAGTTTGGGAACTGTGTTGCTTCGTAAAGCAGTATAGATTATTGTTGTATAAGTCTACCCTGTTGTGTTGTATAATTACGAAGATTGTATTTGCTTGTGTGGTAAAGACTTATCAGTTATAAGCCATCGGTAGATTATTTATTCAGTCTTGGGGGTTACCCTGATCACTGTGAGGGTTACCTGGTTATTGTGAGGGTTATCCTGATCGCTGTGAGGTTTACCCTGATCACCGTGAGGGTTGTTCTGGTGTAGGTTAAGTTTTGCAGCAGTGCCGCGATTTCACGGCCGTCTCGTGAGGGCGCGCTTCATCAAAAGGACACACTTAGCGCTAGCGCCTCGGTGTATACAATTTAACAGAATTTGGAACAGGGTTTCAAATCAGCAATCATCATACATCCTAGGGGGTTCAGAAGTATTCAGTTAGCTCACATATATTCAAGGGAGGGACAGCAACTACATACCGGGAGGGTTTTTTCTTGAATTTCTTCTTAAATGCATGTCCAAGTCATCAAATCAGCGTACCAAGTTCTTGCTTAGCATGCAATAAACCAGATTGCCAACTAAACTTGGAAAATAGTCTACATTAGGGATAAGGCTTATTAATCAAGTTCGTGGTGCAGTTGACCACGGAGAACTATCTCCCTGTGAGGATAATTTTGTATATAGTTAATTGCTGTTGTATATAACAGATAACTGAGCACTAACATTGAATAAACAAATCATATAATTGCCGTGGAAATTACTAGTCACCGTGAGATTTAGTCAGTCCTGTATCACTTATTGACATTAAATGTAATCTTTATTGGCATTGGAATCAATTACCTAATCACAGAGTGGTGGTAAACTTCCACCAAACGAACAGCCCCTAAGGCATAGTCCACCGTTCATTAACTGATATCCCCCCTTGCGTTTGGATAGCCGCTCATTCTTGCGTAAGGTTAAATAAATATATTTGTGGGGTTAGGCCGGCCAGGTCAATTCTATCTCCGATCAGGCCAGTCTGCTGGTCCGTCACAAAAAGGTGTCAGTTGTCCCGCCACAAATGGTGTCAGAAGTGGGATACTCTGTGATTTTGTTATAGTTGTGTTTACCAATAAAGAGTAATTTTTTTGTCATTTGTTGTGAAGTGGATGTGCCTCACAGAGGTGCACAGCGAGGGTAATTGTAACGAGGTAGGCAGGTTATGCTTACCTGGGTTGTTACTGCCTTGTACATTGTATTCCTTATTGGGTTGGTGACATTGGTGGGGATTCGAGCGGAGTTGCGATCCTTGCGACGTACTGCAGGACAGCAACTGCCAATCCTGTTGAGCACTCACCGGGTGGTAGTAGGTATACAAAGTTGGCAAATTCTGGAGGCTTGGGAATGGGAGTCCCGCAGCCTGAGTTTGCCTGTGAGTTACCGGTATCTATTTGAGACTGATATCCCTGCTCAGGAGGGAACTCCAGTATGAGCGTGGTTAAGGACAGTGGTGTTAGCTCGATGGGGGCTGACAAGGGTTCTGTTTTGGACGAGCTGAACTGTTCAGGAATAGGGTTCAGTGGTTAAAGTGGGAGAGGGACCGTTTGGACGCAGAGTTGGAGGCTGTCAAGAAAGGTACACAGCCTAAAACTCTGAGTGAGGGTACCCCTAAGAGTAGGGATACACCTCTGGTTGAAGTTGATTCTGAAATCAGCTGGAAATTGCCTAAGGGTCCCCTGGGGTATGACTTGAAGGCAAGAGAGCGTTCCTGCGTTGGCACATCGCTGGAATTGGCTTCGAAGGAAGTGCAGAGGCACGCTGAGAGTACGCTTGTGAGGCCTATTCCCATGCGTAGTCCTAGCACCAATCCGTTTTTGAACCGTGACGTTGATTGCGCCGAGAAGGAGCGAGGTTACACAGTGAGTTGTTGAGTTCTCTTACTCGCCCTTCTGTGGAGAAAAATGACAACGTTGTCGGTAAGGTGGACTCACCTGGAGTTGGCCCTTGGCCACTAAAAAGGGAGTCTAGGTTGGTGGGTAGTGAGGGTTATGGTACACCCGGCGGTAGGCTTCAAAGGCCTACAATTACCCCCGATCGGTATAACGGTAAGGTTCTGTGGAACGAGTACTACCGCCACTTTGAGGCTTGTAGGAAGGTGAATCAGTGGAGTGAGGAGCAGGCAACCGAGTTCTTGGCTGCTAGCCTCCAGGGTGATGCTCTCCGCATTCTTGGCGACGGGTCCAAGAAGTTCATGTTTGAAGAACTTGTTTAGGTTCTAAACAGGTGGTTTAGTCCCAGCCAACAGGCTTAGAACTACCTCGTGGACTTAAGGAGCCGATGTCAGGGGTTGAAGGAGAGTCTTCAAGAACTGGGGCAGGCAGTCCATGAGTTGGTGGTGAAATCGTACCCAGAGATTCCCGAAGGGGCACGTGAGCGCATGGGGAAAAATCACTTCATGGATGCTGTGTCGAGTCAGGCGGTCCGGGAAGGCATTTATCGCGCCCGTCCGAAGACACTGGACGAGGCGATACATGCAGCTATAGAGACGGAGAATTTCGAGGAAGTTGAGAGTGAAAGGCGAGTAGAGAAGCCGACGAAATTCACAAGGGCCGTGGACTCGGGCACCGAAGAGCGTTTGCAGAAGTTGGAGGAGAGTGCTGGGCAGCAAGCCAAGAAGATAGATCAGGTGGTCAAGATGTTGACTGAGTTCACGAGTAAGGGGATGAGACAGGGTGACGATAAGCCTCCAGCGAGGCTGTCGCCAAAACTAGAGAAAAGGAAGCCTTGTGCGTTGAAGTGCTTCAGGTGTAAAGAGGTTGGTCATTTTGCCAAGGAATGTACCAAGCCTCGGAAAGAGAGAAAGGGGCAGGCTGGACATTCCTGTGGGCCCAAACGAGGGGCAAACGAAGCCAACCAGAGGCGCAGGACAGAAAAAGGCAGAAAGCCACTAGGTGCTCAGCCCAAGTCTGTTTCCTGTCTAAGGTGTGGGCTGTTTGTCGATTGAGTCGTTAGAGGGGTGAAGTATCGGTTCTTAGTCGATTCAGGGTCAACAGACACTTTTCTCAGTAGTGTTGTTTACCATAAAATTCCCAAGGAGCAAAGGCCTGTGCTGGAAGCGGAAGAGGCCGGCATTCGGCAAGTTGATGGCAGTCCATTAGTAACAATGGGTACTGCTTGGGTCGATATACAAATAGGCATAACGGCTTACCCGGTTAGGGTATTTTGTGCCGACATGAAGTGTGAGGGTATATTACGGATGGACTTTCTGTTACCTACCTGATGTAACTTAGATTGTGGAAGGTTGGAGTTAAGGCTGAATGGAGAGTGATCAAGATGTACCTATTATGCTGGTGAGCCGTTTGTCGGGCGAGTATTGGTGGCGGAAACCACCGAGATCCCAGCTGGCCATGAGGCTATTGTGCCTGGTACTATAGCCAGTACCTGTGAGGCAATGCGACAGCCGGCCTTGGTTGAACCTGTCGAAGGTGGAGGCGAATTGGCTCGGCGAGGGTTAGTTTTAGCCCGGTCGCTGGTGGAGCCAAACGCCAAGTCTCTACCGCTGCGGATATTTAATCCGAATGAGGAGAGACATGTTGTCCGAAAGGGGACAGCTGTTGGTACAATTGCTGCGGTTGAGGCTGACTCCATAGTCCTGCCTGGTGAGAACCATGAGTGTGAGGTCTATGAAGACCTGCCTGCATGATCTGTATGACCAGTGTAAAGTCAACATTGGTGGGGAGTATCATGAGGAGGTGAAAGCTTGTTTGATTGAGTATCAGGACGTATTTTCCCGTGGTAATGAGGACATAGGATGGAGTGATGTGGTAAAACACCAGATCAATACTGGCGCCGCGAGGCCTATTAAGGAGCGGCCAAGGCATCATCCCCTGTGTAACAACAGGAAATAATGAGGCAGGTGGAAGATTTGCAGAAGAGGGGCATTATAGAACCATCTGACCGTCCCTGGGCTGCAAACGTGGTGCTGGTCCGGAAGAAGGACGGGACCCGACGATTTTGTGTTGATTACAGCGGGCTGAATAGGGTAACAAGCAAAGATGCTTACCTTGTCCCTCGTATTGATGAGACGCTAGATGCGTTGGCAGGGGCAAAGTGGTTCTCGACGCTTGATTTGGCGTCGGGATATTGGCAGGTCGCCCTCGACGAGGACGCGAGCCAGAAATCAACCTTTGTGGTGCGGAACGGGTTGTATAGGTGGCGTTGCATGCCCTTTGGTCTTTGTAACGCCCCTGCGACGTTCGAGATGTTGATGGAGAAGGTGATGGCGGGTCTCCAGTGGGAGATACTGCCCATCTACCTGGATGATGTCATTGTTTATGGCAGGACTGAGAGAGAGGAGTTGTTCTCTCCATACTCCGAAAAGCTGGATTGAAGTTGAAGCCTAGTAAGTGTTTTTTGTTCCAGCGCTCTGTGACCTATTTGGGACATGTAGTGTCATCTGAAGGTGTGGCTACTCTTCTTATTATCGGAAGTTTATAAGGGGATTTGCCTAGGTAGCGTCGCCTGTGCATGCGCTGACTGAAAAGTCAAGATAGTTTCGCTGGATGGATGCCTGCCAAGAGGCATTTGAAGAGTTGAAACTGAGGCTGCAGACTGCATCTGTGTTGGCATATCCCATACCTGACTCTGATTACGTTTTGGACACGGACGCGAGTGGGGATGGACTTGGGGCAGTTTTGTCCCAGGTCCATGAGGGTCACGAGAAGGTCCTGGCCTTTGCGTGCCACAAGCTCATCAATGCCGAGAGGAACTATTGTGTTACCCGGAGAGAACTTTTAGCAGTAGTTGTCTATCTGAAGAACTTCAAACAGTATCTGTATGGTCGGAAAGTTTTACTTCGCACCGATCATGCTGCTCTTAGGTGGTTACTTAATTTTAAGAACCCCGAGGGTCAGCTTGCTCGGTGGCTTGAGGTAATCCCCGAGTATGACGTGTCCATTCAGCACAGACCTGGACGTAAGCATGGAAATGCTGACGGGTTGCCCAGGAAGGTCTGTAAACAGTGTGGTCGGTCTGATAAGGAAGGGTCAACGGAAGTTGCCGGAAATCCAACGGTTGTGTCTGAGAAGGAGAGGTTGACTCTGACTTAGCAGTTCCTGAGGCAGACATGAGGGGCATCTTTGCCGAACCACACAGGTCTAGGGATGAAGTAAGGGGGGCACAACTTGACGATCAAAGTATTGATTGGATTGTGAGGGCTAAAGAGGAGTCGGAGAGCCGCCCAGTTTGGGAGACTGTATCAGCCGCCTCCTCGGCGCACAAGACCCTGTGGTCCTCATGGGATCAGTTAGGGGTGCGCAATGATATCGTGTACCAAATTTGGGAGTCCCATGACGGAAGGTCAATTAGGTGGCGATTGGTACTGCCTGAGAAATTGAGAAAGGCTGTACTGCAGGAGCTACATGGAGGTCAGACTAGCGGTCACCTTGGGGTCACAAAAATCTTGGCTAAGGCCAAGTCGCGGTACTACTGGCCTGGGATGACCGCAGATGTGAGGTCATTCTTTAGGAGCTGTGATCTGTGTGTGAGGACGAAATCTCCTGCCAAGAGGAGAGCTCCCCTCTCAAGCAGTATTTGGTGGGCGAGCCCATGGAGTGAGTGGCTGTGGACTTGCTGGGGCCACTGCCCCAAAGTGACAGTGGCAACACTTGGATCATGGATTTCGAGAACGACATCATATGAGCCAGCGGAGAGGTGTAGGAGGACAACAGTCCTAGGGAGAAGAACTGCTGGCGACGTACCAGGACGGAGCGCTGGCGAGCTTGTCCACGAGGAGGTGACAACTGCCAAGTATAAGAAGGTAGTGGACGCCAGCTGCTACTCAACCCAAGCTTAATTACAGTTTTTATCTTCCTAATCAGAATTATTCCAATTCAATATTTGTTTTATATCCAAGATTTTTGATTGCCTACGATTATTTGTAAATAGATGATTCACCATAATTTATCCTAAAGTTGCGGACCTAAACTAGCGTTTTTCTCCTTGTAAAATTATGAAGTGTGTTGAAGTGTTCTTAAATTTTTATATAAGTTATTTCTGTAAGGTTTTATAAAGCATTTTATAAAGTTACGAAAGTTTGTATATTTTTCTAAATCAACAGTGCATAATTTATGTTAATTATGGTGTCTGAGGATTACTAGGTAAGCCCCAGGTAAGTTGCTTGAGCGTTGTTTCACGTTCAGGTATAGTAACGGGTGTTTTTGTATAACACATGTGCGGTTGATTAACTAGATCTCATGGAATGATTTTTAATTGTATAACATGTATTGTGTGATTTCAAGTAAACCTCACATGTTATGCTGTATAAATTTCTATGGCCCCTGTTTCTTTTAATATTTGGGTTAAGCTTTTTAACCCGGGACGGGTTAAGCTTAGCTGGGGCCTGTGTGGCGAAACAGGGTAGCTGCGCAGACTTGTGTTTAGTCTGGGTCATTAATAATTCAGGTCCGTCTAATTTATGCATTAAACATGCACACGACAACCAATCAGAGACGCGCATTAACTTAGGTCTGGGCGCTGGCTGCGTGGGTTGCCAGGACTTCTCAAGGTGGCCGCGTGCTAACCAGAGCTCTGTGGAGTTGTGTTGTGTTCTGAGTTTCGAATGTAAATCTGACGTACGGCCGCTGGTGGTTGGGGATCTAGGAGTAGCCGATTATATCAGATCTCTTTGAAGATTGGGGAATCGTTAGACAGTCTCGTTTATTTAAGAAATGGTAGATTATAGGGTTAGGGAACCCGTGTGAACCAGTTAATTGGGGAATTAGCGGAGCTTAGACTAGAAGGATTGTGTGCCGTTGTTCCATGCGTGTTGGCATAGCGACGGTTGGTTGCGGTCCTGGTCTGGGAGCTTGCTTTCCTCGTTGAGGTTTACTGGATGCAGGTGTCTGTTAGAGTCTAGTGAGGACTATTATAATCGCCTTCTTAATCAACTTACCTGTGTTATTTCGTAATGACTTGAAGTGGGTGAGGGTTATTTAAGTCACCTTGAACCTTGTTGCAGTTTGGGAACTGTGTTGCTTCGTAAGGCAGTATAGATTATTGTTGTATAAGTCTACCCTGTTGTGTTGTATTATTACGAAGATTGTATTAGCTTGTGTATTAACTTATCAGTTATAAGCCATCGGTAGATTATTTATTTAAACTTGAGGGTTACGCTGATCACTGTGAGGGTTACCTGGTTATTGTGAGGGTTACCCTGATCGCTGTGAGGTTTACCCTGATCACCGTGAGCGTTGTTCTGGTGTAGGTTAAGGATAAGGCTTATTAATCAAGTTCGTGGTGCAGTTGACCACGTAGAACTATCTCCCTGTGAGGATAATTTTGTATATAGTTAATTGCTGTTGTATATAACAGATAACTGAGCACCAACATTGAATAAACAAATCATATAATTGCCTTGGAAATCACTGGTCACCATGAGATTTAGTCGGTCCTGTATCACTTATTGACATTTAATGTAATCTTTATTGGCATTGGGATCAATTACCTAATCACAGAGCGGTGGTAAACT
This sequence comes from Acanthaster planci, assembly GCF_054643075.1. Lineage (NCBI taxonomy): Eukaryota > Metazoa > Echinodermata > Asteroidea > Valvatida > Acanthasteridae > Acanthaster > Acanthaster planci. The sequence goes on along the minus strand of NC_141792.1, from coordinate 4,995,160 downwards.
TCCACCAAACGAACAGCCCCTAAGGCATTGTCCACCGTTCGTTAACTGATATCCCCCCTTGCGTTTGGATATCCGCTCATTCTTGCGTAAGGTTTAATAAATATATTTATGGGGTTAGGCCAGGTCAATTCTATCTCCGATCAGGCCAGTCTGCTGGTCCGCCACAAAAAGGTGTCAGTTGTCCCGCCACAATACAATGCACAGGCTTCAATTGCCTACTTACACTCAACAAATCATCTGTCCGTTTTACAAAGGCCACTATCTTTTCACCGCTGCATTTCTCCACCAAGATCTTGATCTTCTCATCATCCCAAGCCCCAGATCTAGATCAGCATTTCCCATCAGAGTTATACCAGCACATGCAAAAATTTACCGAGCAAAAGCGCATGTACACACACATGTACCACGCCGAATAGCCTTGGAGAGTGAAACGACGACTTTCTAAGATAAGTTTTAACTTATCTTTAACTTGTCTTAAAAGGCATCTGGGAAAGATGTCTTTCCAGATGTGATATCTTTCAAGTTAGGAAATCATGGAAATACCTCTTTCAGTGATATTATATCTTAAAGAGAAGCATTTTAGTGATATTTTATCCTGGAAAGCCGTCTTTCTATGTTATTACATCTTGGAAAGCCGTCTTTCCATGATGTTATACCTAGATGTTACATCTTGGAAAACACATGATGTTATATCTTGGAAAACCGTCTTTCCCAATCACGCTATCAGAGAAACACGTCCGAAATATCAGGGTATTGGCGTCTTTCCGCGATAATTTATCACAGAAACGCGGTATTGTGGATGGTCACTTTAAGCTTCCGTAGCTTTGGATATATTGTCAAACACCAGTTCTAATTACTTTAACGGTCAACCTCCAGACGTGTTGTACTCTGTTACAGACCCGAGCGAGACCGTTAAATCACTTTAAGCCGAAAAAATAGCAAGTTTTCATTTTTCGTTGAGAAACGATAAGGGAGAAGTCCTCAAACAATAAGGGTGATAAAATTTCGATTGAGTTAGAAATATCGAGTCAGAAATACATGTGTCGAGTTCGAAATTGTAAAAATTTTTGAGGTGTATAATTAAACAATAATTAAAAAAACGACGAATAGCCCCAATACAATAAGGCTTTATCCTGAGCTCCCAGAGCGTGGACTGCGCGAACCGAATGATAATCCATTTCATGAACCAAATAATGAACCAAGTAATAATCCATTTAATGAGCCGAACTAAGAAACAAAGCTCAGACTCAAAAAGATCGAAGACATCAAAAAGAATTGATGCAAGAGCGCAACGCAAGAGAAAACACGTACAAAAAAAAATCAAACGGGTACTCACCGCGCGCAATTATACAGAGTCAAATGCTTTGGGTTTCACTTCGGCTGCTTTTGGTGTCTCGACTTTGCTGGGTTCAATTACCAGCCCTATCGAATTCGTGCATATGCCAGCTGAAGGTTGGTTCAAAAAAGTAGAAAACACGATCAGATTCGGTTGTTGTGTGACACAAAGTTAAATACAATTGATGAGTAAATTAACGAGTTGAAAGAAAAAATCCGCAATAAGCAGATATCTCTGAGGCGCCCTTCATCACTTTAAGCCGAAAAAAATAACAAGCGTTCATTTTTCGTTGAGAAACGATAAGGGAGAAGTCATCAACAATAAGGGTGGTAAAATTTCGATTGAATTAGAAATATCGTCAGCCATGGTGAGTGGTTAAAGAGTACTGGCCCCGGCGGCCGGCCAACAAGCATGCATGAGATGCGTGCACAACAATAACACGTGAGTGGGTGAGCACGCGCCGGTAGTACGGTAGTTAAGTACGTACAGTTACTTTCGTCCTACGTACACGTATATCAGTTTCGTCCCATATATATTACTTTCGTTCGATATATATCTATTTGCTAATAAAGTCATAAAGGGTGCCTCCAAGATATCAAAATGGCTCAAACTATTTGGGTCAGTGTTGATGTTGCTGAGACGTTGGTAGTCTTCGGGTTTAGACATGGTTTGGTAGTGATTTATATATAGTGTGATAATAGTGTTGCGCACCCGAAAATCTTGGAATTCTAGCGCCCCCTAGTTTACTCGTTCTCGGTCCTTGCATTTCTTAGGGTCTCTTATTTAGCTCAGCTATGGACATGTAGCAGAGGCGCTAATTTTATATTAAGTTATTCATGCTGTACTCTGGCGTGATAGCATGTTCCTTCACTCCTTTATCCTTGTGTTTTCTCTGCTCAGTTTTGGCATGTCGAAATTCCCCTCCATGTGGCTGCGTGGTTGGGCGTGGTAAGGTTCCCTGAAATGCTACTGTTCAGAAACTTCAGACTTTGTAACTGTCAATCATTCGCCACAGATAACCGGGTAAGCACCTTCACGCACCCGGCTCTACACTTTGTGCACGTGACTTCTTATTCTGTATTTTACCTTTTTACACACGACACTTAGGGTGCGTTCGATTAGCTTCCCTGAACACACCAGTGTTACACTCAAGGGAAGCCTCAAAATGAGGCTTATCGAACGCTGCAGTGTGTTTTCCAAGGCATTCTGGGATAAAGGTCAAGTCCCCGCCACGTTCCATCATGTACGTCCATGCTCTAACAGTCCATCCGTTACGTCATTACACTCGGGCAGCCTCCAGAGACCCGCTCGCCAGCTGGGGTAGTAAGTGGTTGACACCAGGGCAGGCACGAGGATCACGTGATCGCTAAACGAACGCTCTGGTGTAAGTTTGACTTACACGTGTAAGCTAATCGAACGCACCCGTTGATTCTTGCACACGACTCTTGCAGGAAGTCATGTGACTCTTTGAGATGGAAGATTTTCATTGGTTGAGCTGTTCAGCGACGCTCATATTTTATTAATTCCTTAGCCTCTAGAATCCTATAAATACAGCAGATTTTCCCTGGCTCGTCGATCAGGTGCGGTGGACCAAACCCTTGTTGCGAGAGCGGAACCTAACGTAGTGCAGCAGTTGGACCCTTTCCGAGAGAAGTGCGATAGTAACCATTCTTATGGCGAAGAAATGTAACCGTATGAATGGCCAGCTAGCTTAGCTTGGACCGATGCGAGAGCGGTACGAATTAGCCCAGGGGGCTAGTGAGAGTCGTAGCGGCCCGTCACCACTACGTCCGACCCGATTGCCAGGCGAGACACCCCCGTCTTCCTCGCCACCCATGTCATGCTAACTAGCCCAGTCCTCCCCGTCTCTACGCTGAGCCAATGGTACACAGTGCGGCGATCTTATCATTGCACCCAACACATTTGGCGCTCAACGGCGCTGGCCCCGTCCAGCCCTTGCTAGCCACCGTGGTGGTCCGGGACAGCTCCCGTCACGGCCCGGCCCGATGAGTGTAGCCTAGCTGTGCGATGCTACACACACGTATCGTAACCCACTCCGTCTGACTTGCATTTCCAATGGTCCTGCCAAACCGTAGTTTAGTTACACTCGTATACAACTTCGCCTTTCTGCAACTTTGCCTTTTGTGTGTTGTATTATGTCAAGCTACACCTTCTTCAAATCCATATTGAACTTTGATGAAGAGAAGTGAGAGCAATAAACCAACAATACCACGTCCACCTTTTAATAAATTGTTGACCCCAAATATCACATCCCGTTGACACTAATAAAGTCCATGCTACCATCGACTTGATATTTAGGGAACGCAGCACTATGTTTTATTTTTTGTATGTCTTCTTCTCAATTGTATTTATTTGTCTACGCCAAAGTCTGACTCTGTCATGTCTGACTCAATTTTTAAACCTAATTGTCCTTCTTCATAATCTGAGTCGGTCAGAGTCATATTCTTCCCTAAATCTCAGACTTTGATAGGTGGCATTTATTTTGTCATACATGTATTTTAAAAACGATTCTTCCCTGAAATCTTTTCAATCAACGCAGTTGCTGCAATTATATCAATCGCTAAAGTCACTCATTTTTCACAAACATCACATTTTTCACAATCATCACATCTTATACGATCATTGCAGCGTTTACAACTATCACAATTATAACAGTTTTGACATTCGTCGCATTCGAAACAATCGTGACAATTTTTACAATCAACGCAGGCAATCGGTACAATTTTTGCAACATTTGCAATAGTTACATTTTTACATAAAGCATGTTTATCGATATGATTACAATTTTTACAACTAGGCCTAGAATTAACACCATCTGTCACATTTTATAATGGAAATGTGTTTTGCAAAAGTAACAATCGAAGCATCGTTCACAATCAGTCACAGATACATGTATTGGTTTTTGTTTTGGTGCGAGATCTAGGTTTTTGATCTGGTGGTTTGTAAGTGTGATAAATTTTTTTGAGAGAGTGAGATTATTTTCTTGTCAATATTCTGATAACGTAGCTACGCAACCCTTTCATTTTTTTCATTGATATTTTGTGAGCCACGGGATTGTTACAATAAGACAGGCCATAATCACAAGGCGTCACAGAATATTTCTATAAATTTCGAAATTAGGACTGATATTTTCCAGTTCGGGGTATTTCTTTCACAAAAAGCCCCAAATTGCGGGCCTATTCTGGGTAGAGGCGGGTGGCTACATTCACAAATGAGCGCTTAATTAGGTTTACTGCTATTTTGGGGGTATCTTCGTTGAAAGGCGAATAAAAAAAAAATTCGTGGCTATGCCCCATGATATCGAAACGCACGATCTTCTGGCCATAACCTTGAATTTCCAGTGAAAAAACGGACGCCAACCTCTTTATGAGAATCAACAGGTGGCGCTATTTCCTTTTCCATGGGCGCGATTTTTTTGTGTAGTAGTGCAACCAACATTTAAATTTGCGAGTGGGGGGATTGTCAAAGCGATCAATGCAAGACGCGACGCTCGATTGACTGTCTCTGTGAGCTGTGTCCTTGCTCTATGCATGCTGCAAACAACGAGGCTAAATCATTGTCACGCGGCGGAGTTTGACTGAACTGTGACATGTATTGTAGGCCAGCACTACCGAGCTTTGCTGAGGGAGTCACCACTGAGTCTTACGTTAGTATTTGCTTAGATAGCAGGCCTACTATACTACTCAACTCAGTACTACCAGTAGCAGTACCACATGTAAATGTATTAGCCTACTGGTAACCAGGGAAACCGGTAACTAAGCATGCTATTTTCCATGTCATGGATTTAGGGCATTGATTACCCTGTTCCTATAAAAGGAAACAAAGTCCAATTTCTTAAACTAACTGACATTTTGACCTTAAGGAACCATTACTCAATCCTGATAGGCCTAGTTTGGGTAAACGTTGACAATAAAACAAATGTATATAAGCAACAAAACTTCAAATTTTTAACCCGAGTTTGGCAAAAGACAACCGGACGGGTCAGCCGAATCACGCCATTTTGTTTTTCGTCTGGTTACCTGACTCAGTGATTTTAGATTTATCTTACCAAATCTCCATCCAGGTCACGGAACCAGACTCTATTCACTAATTTGTCATTCACAACTCTTCGGGCTGTTGTGTGTACGCTGCCGTTTTACCTCAAAATTTCCCTCAAAACCAAAAGCCCAGTTCTCTTTTCTTTCTGATATATATGATAATCACCAACAACTTGTTTAGATAAGTTGTTTCGAAAGGAGTAGGGCGCTAAGTAATGAATAAGCAAAGAAGTTTTAGGACATGTTTGTGGAGGCACTCTGTCATTGTCAAAAGTAGGCCTAGCAAATGAAAGTGAAAATGTTACTGAAGGTCTTTAGTGAAGAACAAAATAAGTCTATTGAAAGCAAAGTTCTTTACAAGTTTGAAGTAAAACTTTTACTGTAACAATTAAAATATCACTAACGTATCATTTAACTCAACTCAAAACAAATACAAGAAGTAAGGGAATGGTTCACCAAATTAACTGGAAATTGTTTTAAGAAAAAACATTAATAGAATAAAACACTGCCAAATTATTCTGTTATCTCTAAGCATTAACAAAATTACTAATACCAAATGAATAAATAAACAATAGGCTTATTACAAATACACAAGCCTTAATCAAGCAAACAGACAAACGACCAACAAATAAACTGTATTAATTAATATACATGTAGAAGCCGCAAATAAACGAAATTAGCCAACAAATTAATGATTCAACCCAGAGTCAATGCATGCGGTAACAACAAATGCTGAAAATAACAAAAGTCAGTACATAAAACTCACATGCATGCAAAACAAATAGCGTTGGGGGCTTACATCTCCAGAAGGTACATCAAACAAAGTAAGTAAATTAGTAAATAACTCCAAAATAAACTCAAGTAGAAAGTTCTGTATTTGCTCGGTGAGGAAAATTCTGGGTTGGTGTTATGACTTCACTTCCGGATGTGGAATCAAAGCATCCAGAGTGGTGTGACAACTCTTCGGTTGTACCCATGTACTGATTCACCCTCTGCGTTTGTGGTTTTTCTATACCCCGATACTGCGTAGCCGCCTGAACCTCTGGCACTGCTTGGATGAGCTTCCCGTTGCTCCTTTCATTCAAGCATCAAATACATCTACCCCTTTAAAGACCAATTCCAACAGTTTTGAAAGTTTTGAAAATAAACTATTTTTGCATTTCTTAAATCATATACCAAATCATGTCTGTATTGCGTCTGTATTTTTTGTAATTTTGCCGAAACTTTTGAACATTGTCTTTGAGTTTGTGAAAAACTTCCACCATCTGACCACTGATGGCGCTGTTAAGAAACGAAATTTGTTTGATGTAACACCGGAGAAAAACATTGAAACTGGTATCCGCGGCACGACTGATTGTGCTATGAACGTACATATACTGTACATGAAAATGGAGCTACATGTGCGTGCACCACTTGTCGGGGATCGATCTGTGTGCAGGTTCTACTGTGCCGCATTATCTCTTTTCGGTCGAGAGTTTGTGCTCCTTTCGTCATGACTTACAAGAATGCCCAAATTGTGCATCTTGGTGGACGTACTAGAAATTCTGCAAAGGAACCGGGATTGAAATTCTTTGAGTTTCCGAAGAATGAGAGCATTCTTCAAGTTCGTACCGTCGTCCGCAGCTTTGCGTGCTATGGATACATATAGCGCGCGCACTGTGGTATTTCGTCTCCATGGTAATACATCAAAGAAATCAATATTCATTTGATGCTAATGAGTCGTGACAACACGTCCATTTTTATAATTGCAGACTGGACTCCCAGGAAAAATATACATATAACATGTATATACATGTAACATGTATACATTCACTTGCAACAGATGGGGTATTCATGTGTATACACACCACAGATGTAAACACAATGCACATGCCTTGCAAACACCTACTTCACTGACCATGGCTATATGTAATATAACAGTAGTTCCTTGTGAATCCATTCCAGTCTCTTACAATAAACTTGTATCAGTCTGCTATCCATACCAATCTCTGACACCCTCGCATTTCATAACAATATTCCATGCAGGATTTTTGTCAAACTTTCAGCTACTGAGAATTAAGCCATTAGAAATTAGTTTAAGAACACAGTTTGATCACCATAATTCGCACACTTCATGCGTGCGAATTATGGTGACTCGTGGATATGATATTGAATAGCACAAATTGTAAATTTGCCCTTTTGCCATGTGTTATTGTTATGTCCTTAGTGACATCATGCTGCGCGTGAGAATAGGAATTTCATGACCCTTGTAATGTGTACCCACAGAAATGCTGCTCCATTCCTTCAAAACTGCTACTTAAGGCAGCTTACATGACGTGAGGTACATGTAGTTCACGTCAGTCTCACTGAATCTTCTTTTCTCCTTGTAACATGTCTCTTTATTCCTGAAGATTGTGTAAATTCCAGTACCCTTGTTATGAGAAGAAATACTGGCATTAGAGCCATCAGCAGCCAATTTGGTTGTGTTTCCTATGCATAATGTGTGTTTCCGTCACTGACAATTCCTTTGAATATTCATTAGGTTAATTGTCACTTACCAGTAGCTTTTATTTGAGCAACGTATTAATGTTTTCCTTTGTTACAGCTACAGCTTTTTAAAAGATTGTAGGGCCTGATTTTATAAATTGTAAATCCTTTTTGTTATTCTTTGTGCTGGTAACTTTCATGGGAAATTTTGTTCCTTTGTTGATAAATAATGTACTAGGGTTCCACCTTAATGATTCAGTTGCTGCACAAACAGCCACACTGTCATTTAGGTTAAGTGGACGACCTGCCTGGCGGTAACTCACCAGCTCAAATAACTCTGGAACCCCACATAGCCAGCGGAATGTAATTACGCATCATTTTACAGACTCTATGCTACAAGTACGACTGCTGCAATCCCTGCGATGTCGGTGAAGGTCTTAAATTCTCTGCTTTTGACATTTAACCAGTTAGGAACTGGCAGAGTAAATTCAGCTGGAAGCTGACATTTAACCTGTCACAATCATAATTTGCAAAAGTTTAGGACCACCCATAGAAAATGCATTAAGCTGAAGAAATCTAAACTAAAACCAATCAATCATGGCAACTTAAAGATGAAAGCTGAAGTACATGTGTTTATGCAGAATATCCTAACAGTGACATGGCAGGATATCCTTACAAAGCATGTCCGAAGCAGGTGCTTGTTTGCCATGTTACTCCTCCGGCTGGCAGCATTACATACATGTACGTGTACTTGGTAAAAGTATTCCTGATATCACATTCATCAAGGGAAGCATGGTTCCCTGTAGCTCGAAGATCACAAATAGAACCATTGTGATGTCTTTCTTCATCCTCGGGGGGATTACCCATGGGGTTGTTGGGGATGTTGGTGGATGTGTGCTTGATGAAATTGTGTACTACACGTTGTCTTCACAACCTTACCAACAGTTTGTGGATGTGGCTGAATCCATCTCTGGTATATCTGCCATTTTGCTGCCAAGAAAAAGCATGGGTAAAGACTGAATTTTAGCTCAGATTTTATTTTCACATTTTTTGGGATCTAGATTACACAAGCCTCGAATTAAGTAGTGCACCACTTGATTTGCACTACCAGGCAGTGCTTGAAAAAATGGGCTGTGATTTCACAAAACTGGCCGTGCAAAACACGGCTGCACGCCTCGGCAGCTAAAATGCTGGTGGCCTCTCATTCCGTAACCTGGAATTAAACCTTAGAATTTTACAATTACATGAATAGTAACTGGCGAAATGGTCTGCAGTGTATGGACACCAGCATCTGGACAAGCATGGGAACGTTTTGTCTGAAGGTTCCAAATCACCTGAATCTAATAATAAGAAAAGCTGCTTTTTGATTTTTGTTCCAAGGCACCCATTCCATTTCTAGGAGACTCAGTGCTAATATCTAGGGCAATACTTTTTAGATATTGTTTCATGCTACCGGTAGACATAATTTTAACAACTGATTGGTCAACTGTAAAACAATTTCTACATCCTTTAATTCTCTCCATATGATCGAGCTACGTGATATTTCTTGTCTTGACCACTGACTACTATGAGAGACAGTTATTTAAGTGAACAATATAGCCAGTGAAACATGTAGCGTTAGTGTAAGAATAGCTACGTTTAAAATTAAATGGGAGTTGCTTTTAATAAAGGACTCAACATGATGTAACCAGAAATGTAGTTCTTATGCCGTGATGGAAGGAAAACCTTAAAGAGTTCCGTGATAATTGTTTTTGTCATGATCTATCCTATGGACTTAATCACTAAGTACCGTATGCCGCTAGTATTTTCTGGCCAGACTGGCAAGTTTATGAACATAGTAAATCTTTAAAGGGATTGTGATCTAAAGTCCAGAGTTTTCCACTTTGAGGAAAATCTGCAAAAATCGTGTATTTGAGGGTACAAAGCAGACAATGCCATTCTCGGTAAAAAAAACCAGAATAAAACAAATAAATGTTTTTGGTTTCTGCACAATTAATCAAATAAATACGAACCTAAATTAGGAATGACAACTCATTTTCACTGTTTAACTCACTTTGAAAGTAACATTTTGGTAGCGTTTCCCCTCCTGTTTTTCCTTTTTGATATCACAGAATTTGGTATTGATTTCCTCCTGCTCCGCACTGCGGAGATCACACAGGTCCCCGTTCCCTACATAGTGCCCAGACATCTCACGGCTTATGAATAAATCATTAGGAACGGGGACCAGTCTAAGATCACAGTGGCATGGTGTGTGTAGGCCCTACATGTGTCATTATGCCAAAGATACCAGTTATATGATAAATGTACTGTACATGTACATGTAGGTCCACAGTACATGTACATGTATATGCATTTCTATATATTTAGAAAGCGAAAGAAAGGAGAATTTGAATTTCAGAAAGTAGAAAATTCTCGACTGTATTGTGAACCCATAGGTTTCATTAAAGCGATTAAATCATCCGTACATGTACTTTTGGCAATTTTCCTTTCTTGCAATATCAGTAACCATGTTGCAGATTAATCTCCAAACTGCACTGTTCCATTTCCATGGTGGCTTTCCATGCACTTTTGCTAGGATTTGGTACAAAACCAGAGTTCGCCAAGTCTTTCTTGACATCAGCAAACTACCTGCATAACCTAGCCTATTGTTTAGATAGAGTATCGATTTTCCTTCATTTTTAAACCAGTGGTCTGACTATATGCACCTTTGTAAAAACGAAGGGGCAGTTGACAGGCCAAACGGTAAGACCTTGAATCTGTAAAATATGTGGGTCCCATTATCAAATCGTACAAACCCTACATTGTGCATACTTTTGATGATCTGGTAGAATGCAGACATGATGGTATACCGATTTTAGATAAAATTTGAAGAGGAAGCTGTTCTTTCTGAGGAATATCAAAGCAGTATGCGAATCTTCATATTTGAAAGACTGTTTCCTAACATGTTTGTTTACGTCTCTCAAGTCTAAAAATAGCTGTTGTTTATGTGAACTCATTATTGACACAGCTACATGTAGATAAAGGATTGACATATGGTTGATCAGAGCATTTCATGACAGTGCCATCGTTCCAGATGCGATATGGCTTCTTTGACGTAATTTTTATAAGCTCAAGCTGACCAGTGCATTATTAAAACTATTAAATCACACTCAAAGTTATTTTGGGGGTAGGAGGAGGTGTTTCAGAAAGGGGATGGTGTAACCTTTCTCACTAACATCAAGAACAAAGGAGTTATGCATGATGGAATACTAATAATGCTTATGGGCATACAAAAGATCAGCAACTTTAGTATCAGAAGTAATATTTTCCTCATACTCGAAAAAAGTCGGTAATGTTAACATCATGCTTATTGGAAATAAAACACTCAACTTGCTCTAGTGAGGGCTTATCCCGACAGAAAGTCTTGTCAATTGCTGGACGCTGGTCTGGGGTTGCCAATGGGCTGAGATGTGGCGATATTGGAACAAGCACTTCTCCAGTGTCCCTGGCTGCCGCAGGTTTAGCAGATGCCATGGCTTGAAGGGGTTCAATTGAGGCAAAAAGGCGGAGGCTGAGCAGGCAATAGTTCTAAGCGAGTGAGAAGAAATCAAGGTCTCATAACTGCTCTTTAGGCTTTGAGCTTGCATACAGCTCTGGTCTTGACATGGATGATTTTCTTGTCATTGTCAGAGTCACTAGCCAGTTGCCCTTCTCTTTTCCAGGTTATGTGACTTTTGGTGGCAGATTTTAACTTGGCTTCAAGGTTGACTGAAACTGTCACGTACATGTTTGTTCACCCACTGCTGCCAGTGTACCATTTAGTTAATACACAGATTTGTATAGGGTAGAGCGTAGTGGGCAAGCTGCATTCTGGTCACATTCCATACGACTACTGCTTTGAATTCTGATCAAACAATGAAGAGCCGTAGCCAATGTTCAATACTAGTGGATGTTGTAGTCTCACATGGAGACACTGCAGGGCATGTTGCCAACATAGCACGCTTAGTGTGCAAGATACATGTAAACCATTAAAAATGTCTCTTACAGGAGTTTTTCTGGAGATATGCCCAACGTACATGTACATATTTGCAAAGACATTACTAATGGCATACACGATAAAGCCAAAAGTGCTTCATTTTTGTAAAAAGTGATATTAAATCATTTTATGCAGCATCGTTATTTAGTGTCCACAAATGCCAGTACCGATCCTTGATATATCATAAGGTAATTTTTATTGATACCATTTAACCCCACTAAATTCAATACTATTCAAATATAACTGAACTTTTGGTTGGGTAATGACTTGCTGTGACAATAAAATCACAGCATAAACCAAATTTATGTTCTTAAATGTGCCTTTTAAAAAATGTAGCAAGTGAATATGCATCAAGATAGCCTTGAGTTCAATACTGGCTTCAGCTTTATGTGTTTGGGAAAACTCTGGATGCAAGAATATTGTAACGAAAAGCCTTTTTGATGTCTAATTAGAATTCCTTTTTTGTGTTTGCTCATGGCTCATTGCATGCTGAGAATTTGGCTTGTTCTTTTCTTAACCAGGACTCTTTTGTTAAGTTGGATAAGCTTGAGCAGAGCTCAGTGTGTAGTCTGTAGATCAGTCATTTTAATTGAATTATTTTGTATCACCAGAGAATGGAGGGCCACTCCCTTACATTCCTTCTTTTGAAAACTGGGTTGGGCACTCTGTATAAAAACTAGAGCCCACTATTGCCTGTCGAGGATTTGCGACTGGGTGTTGGCAAAGGCAACATGCTGTTTTGATTTGTTTCTGTTGCATGTACATGTATGAATGCCACTTCTGAAACACATTGATATCCTGACAAATTCTTTAAGTTTATTTTCTATCTTCATGCATTTGTGCCCCGTGCCTCATCCCAGCCGTGCCTGTAGTTCCTGTACACGTAGTTCTGTTATTATTGTATAATTTACTGGTTGTGCTATATAATTGTAGATGCAGTAATGAGTACTGACCAAACTGTTTAAAGATGGCATTTGATTCGTTTACTTGCTGGCTAGAGCCACGAGCTAATTAGATTGTGAATTACAGCCGAGAAACTTGTTGGGCTGATTCAATGATTTGAATCCATACTGTCAAATTGTAAATATTTGAAATGATGCAATTATTTTTGTTCATTAATTAAATGCCAGAGGCCAGTTGGCCAGTGGCGAATTTAAAAATAGTTCTTTTCTGTTTAGTTGATTTGTGTGTGTTCCCACTACTGGCGGAGTCCTAATTAAAGGGATTTCGTTGCAATATCATGATATTTTTTTACAGGCACAGAGGTAATCAATGAATTTCACCACTAGAAAAAGGCTACTGCTGCATAATTAGAAGACTGAATAACAAAGAATTACATCAGAGATTCGTTTCCATCACAAAAGCTGTGCTGGCATTCAGTGTTCAGCCCTGAACAAGGTGCAAAATTAAGTGGAGGAAGGAAATGTGGAATAACTCAGCATCTGCTATACCGAACCCTTTATACCTTCCCTTGACTTCTCAACAGTTGTTTTAAGATACACATGTACAAGGATAAAGTAGATATATTCTAATTTGTTTTGGTGCTCACTCGAATGAATCAACATTACCGCTAACATTTGTGCAAGACTAGTGGCCTAGTGCACATGGTAAATTGCATGGAGGCCTATAACTTTTGAGGATTCATGAAAGATTTCCTGAGCTTTTATATCTCCCAAAATTAGAATATTTCTCTATTGTTATTTCAAACATACAGAGTATTATATTTTATTTTTCTGATTCATGGTTCTGGAGGTGTTTTCATAAGGATAAAAGTCACAGTGACGATTTTTAAGACCAAAAAAGTCACTGTGCACGTTCAGTGCTTAAGTGGCTTCAATCCGTCAATTTAGTTTGTGCCAGCTAAATATGTACTGTGCCTTTCTTAATTCACAACTCTATCACAGTGATATAGTTTTCTTGACAATTTAAACATTTTTTGGGGTAAAATTCTACTCTCCACTTACACGTGACTGAAATCATGTGACTGAAAATTCTCTATAGTTAGCTGCAGTTTCTTGATGTAATCAAGCCGTGCAATTTATCAATTGCTGCCTGATATTGACAATTTTAATAGCTTAATGTTTGTTCTCTACTTTCAGTTACCTTTGACGATTGAGTACATGTACATGCATCATCATTGGTACTACTGTGGAGCAATGAGAGTCAAACCATCCTACAATGCCACACAAAATTAATTTCTACGTCATTCATGCAAGTGGGTCAGACACAGGCGTGAGTCTGCATGACTTGGAGGTGCATAGTCCCCTTGCTAGGGGTTGGCGGTCACCAAGATTCTGCCTTTATCCACAGGAGATTGTGATTCAGCTTGCTGACAAAACCCGCATAAGGAAACTACAGCTGCTCGTTCACCAATATCTCATACGTATGTATAAGTCACACAATTTCATTGATTGAATCAGATTTGTTTTTAGGGAGTTGGGACTGCCAGTACAATATACATGTACATGTATGAAAGAAAATATAATTATTACTTGCATTTACGGTTTGAAAAAGCCTTTTTGGAGGTAGTCTTAGCTGCCAGGTTTAATTTGAAGTTGCATGACGTATTCCTGGGGGATTTTTAAGCTTTTCCCATTTTCAAAATTACCATTACCAATACCATTTTCAGTGGTATAATCATACAAAACAATAACGGATTTCCTCTGCTATTGACAACTGGAAAATGTTGGCAATTCCCAGCAGCTCGGTCTTCTGTTCCAAGTATGGTCTTTTGTTACAAGGCTAAGCTCCTTTTGACCAATTAAAGGCACCGGGGCTTTGTATATAAAGCCAGCGTCTCCAGCACCAGGCATCCCAGCATGAAGTGGTTAATACAGGAAAAACATGTCCGAAACAGTGCTTGTAAGCTGTAGGCCATTACTATTATAACCCCTGACCTGTGTTGTGTGCATGCTTTGTGTTGTATGGCTATGTGTGCAGTGTACATTGTACATGTATTGAAAGCGTGGCAAACGTAAAATATGCGCAATTGCACATGTACAACACCAGTCTGTAACTTAATGCCTTGACGGGTTTTGTACAGGCCAGCAAAACTCATCACGGTATGATTCGCTTCTCACAAAAACCACGTAGCATTCATCAGTGGGCAAAATAGGTCATGTTTAATAAATTTATAAGTTACTGCATCATCAGGAGTGCTACATGTACAATGCAGCCCTTACTGTTGGTGAAAGTGTTCAATTTCATAGTTTGTACTGAGCACTGTACTGAAGGCTCCCACCAACTTTTCAGTCAAATGTTGTGAACTGATCCCCATTTTCCACAAAATTTGAATGAAATACATACATGTACCAACACACATGTTACATGTACATGTAAATGCGAAAAAAATGACTTAACATTTGCACATTTAGTCATGGCCTCTATCATTTCACAATGTGGAAACCATGGCATTCATAATGCAATGTATATGTATGCAGGTGTAGTGACAGTATTAAAAGCCTGTGGTAGGCTGACTAAACTGAATCAATCATATCCTCGTTTGTGATGGGCAACTGAAAAGCTGTTAAAATTCATTCCCAGGCATATCACGAGGAACCCCCGTCCCAAATTGTCGTCCAACACTGAGTGAAAAAATAAAGACATTAAACCCAGAAGTTGCAGACCCAACAAGGTGGTCTTTCAAATTTGGCCACTTATGACATGCACAAGTACATTATGTGCATGCACACTGTTACAGATGGGACATTTCTTCCTTTATAATTCGCCTGCTGTTTTTATTATTTAACTCTTTCTTTAGACATTTGTGGTATTTTAAGTCGAAACTGTTCCGCAGCAGACCCTATATATTGTGTTTTGTACCCAGTATTCTTTTTTAGGATGTTGCCTAGTGGGCCGACTGGTTATGTAATGGCCCTTTTATTATTTTCTGGGTGCACATGTATTTAAGAAGTGGGTTGTACCATGCTTGGGTGCACTCATCATACCACAGCCACCCATTCATCTAGGGGCTCTGTTCTTTTTTTCAACTGATGGGTGTCGCCAACCTTCATCACTCCAGCCAATGACGAATTGGCCCTCCAGCTAAACACTGCCTGCAGATACAGCAAGTCACCGCTGTACTCTTCTCCTTCAAGTTGATGGCTTGCCACATGCATTGCATGTAGAGACAGCGAGTCTCCGCTGTTCTCTCTCTCCTTCAAGTTGATGGCCCAAACCAACCAGTTTTGCGGCTTTTCCTAGATGGCCTAGGACCAGACTGGTTCTAAGGCTCTTCCTAGATGGCCTGGGACCAGACCGGTTCTGAGGCACAACCCCAGATGACCTGGATCAGGCCAACCGGGTGCACCAGCCAGTGCTTCAGCCAGCTGTGCCTGAGTTGTCCCTCCGCCACAGAATACCAATAGTCAACTTGACAGCATGCACCCAATCAAGTCCTCAACAACAACCTATAAGTAATTATTTAATTTTATAAACAAATAGTAACCTAGATTTAAATTGCTTTAGATATTATTTTTGATATGTAAACTGAATAAATTTCTGTAAATATAGTTGCTGGTTTCCTTTTCTCTGCTGTCATGTTCATCTCTGTCGTGCCCTACTTCATTTTGGTTCTTTGGAATTAGTCGCATGTAACAACACATCCTTACACAGCTATACTTGTTGGGTATTTCCTTTGTTCTCGTCTACAAAACTCCCACACAACACGCAAAAAATTTCAAATCACTCCAATTTAAATCAAATTCACTTTCCTTGGTTGAAATTTTGACCATATGTCCCTTATATAAAACACTTCAATTTGCGACAGATTTTTATCCATAAAAAATTTTCCGTTTTTGAGCTATTTCCAAATATCAGTTTTGTGAAATTCTTGCAGGGTACCAATTTTGGTACCCCACAAGGTGAAAACTGGCCGTGTGGGGTATATGGTACTTCCCATTGTTCCCGAACCCAACAAGGCCCCATGTATAAGCGCATAG
Organism: Acanthaster planci; assembly: GCF_054643075.1. Classification (NCBI taxonomy): domain Eukaryota; kingdom Metazoa; phylum Echinodermata; class Asteroidea; order Valvatida; family Acanthasteridae; genus Acanthaster; species Acanthaster planci. The sequence goes on along the minus strand of NC_141792.1, from coordinate 4,978,345 downwards.
TAGTGTACCGTACAGTGGGCCCAGTTCTTTCTCCTCATTGACATAGTACAGGTAACGCGGGCACGATGCATACCACAACGCAGATACCCAGTCTGCTTTGCTATTTAGGCCTCTGTACATTGTCTATCATTACATCTGTGCCTCAGCCAACTGTTCTGTTGGTGCATTCAGTCGTGCAGTAGATGCTACTCTCTACCAGGCCACTCTACAATATACAAATGTTGTTTTCTGTGGTGGCCTCTGGTTAATTCGACACCTAGTCCATACGCGTATACTCAGCGTGAGCCTGATTGAAGTAATTTTTATCACTATGCCATGTATCAGCCCCCGACTGACGCTTGAGTAGCTCTGGGGGTGCTGCATGAGCCGGGAAACAGAGAAGTGCATTATGCTGTTTGACTTCACTTCATTTAGACCAGGTAACTTAGACCAGGTATGAGCAGCTTACCAGGTGTATGTGACCTGGGCCAGGACCTGGGGGAGATAATTCTGTGCTTTGCCCGCAGACCCCTTATGACTCCCACACGCCTGATCCCTTTGGTGTCTGAGACTTCGTCATCAGGGAACCTAGGTCTGAACTGGTCAACTCTGATATGTCACCTCGTTCTAGATAATTCATGAGGTTTTCATCTCTCTCCACACCTACACATCAGACTTTGCTTGTGGGGTGAACTTCCCATGTGAAAGGGTTGATTTAATTCCATCTCTAGATAGGAGAAACCTGTTGCTAACTTACCGGAGGTCTCAAAGGTTTGGAGGAAATACAGTGGAACAGTTCTGGTCCTCCTTCCGTCGCCAGTTTTGTATGCACTGGTCAAATCCCACTTTGCCTCTTCATCAGTCTTCATGGGCAGTGCTTGGGAGATAGACCAGAGGGAATGTCGACACTTTTCCCATCCCTGTTGGTCTGATGCTTCTGATTACATTGCTTTCCAGGTGCCTTCAATGCTCAAATTCAAGGCACTCTCTACGGTAGCAAGGTTCTAGAAGACATTTCCTCAGTCAAATAAATTCCTTCGTCTGCTCATTCGGCTACCCTCTTGCAGTCGTGTCTGCCCTTCATTCGACTGGGGTCTTTATTGAATTCTAATCTTTGTTGCTACAGGTAATTGTAACATGAGCATGGGTCACAGCAACTTGGCCCCTGTTAGGTTCAACCCAAGCTTCGTTGGGATGTTGCTTTACTTCCCACTCCAATCTCTCCACAGGAATTCCAGTTTCCTAATTCTACGATTCTTGTCCTTTTACCTTCTCTGATCTAACTGTGCTCTTATCTCGCCCTTCGCCTGGGCCTTTATCCCGTAAGCATATCTTCGGCCCGAGGATGAATCCCCCCCCCCAAAAAAAAACCCTGATACCTCTTACCATCAAGACACACCCTGTTAACAGTTGAATCTGACAATGGACCTTCAACTACTAGTTCCTACTGGCTCTTCCTAATCTTCATAGGGTACTCCTGTCCCCAAACTTCCAAATTTCAAGCGCAGGAGTACATTGGTTGGCACATTGTTACCAAATAAATTACTACAGAGGTACTCTACGCCTTGGCCTCCTGAAAATTGGATGTTCCAATGAGCCCTAGGCTTTGAGATTAGCCTGAAGGTAACTAACATCTTCAAGCCAACAACTCCTTAACAGATGTCTGCTCTGATGGAAGGATTCACACAGTAGAACAGAACATTACATCACAGGGTGGTTGAGCTAGTCCCTTGGTACCTGACAGTCTACATATTGTTGGTGCTACCTTGACATGGGACATCTAGTTGCTGTTATTCTACACCAGACTCCCAGTGATTCTGTCAGAATTTGCCAGGAAAAATATCTGCCATTCAGATCATTAGACCTAATTCCTAAACCTCAGAATTAATTTAGCCAGATTCCTAGGGAAACATCTACACTGGAGTATACAGTTCCCCGTTTCCTGACATGAAGAGCGATGTGAACTCCAATTCTAATTCCCGAATAGTGCAGTAACCGACTCCTCTACGGGACAAAGTACTGCTGTCGCCAATCACATGTAGCTACTGTGTGTTGTCTCAGCAAGGTAACACTGACTCCAGGTATCCTCTTCCTGGAAGGAATATCATGATCCCTATCACGATCCACGACGCTAGGTTTATGTACATGTACATGCTCAATGCTGACATTTTTCGTTAGTATATGTTGGTAGTTAATCTACATGGCTATATGCCAGATAACACTACGACCTTTTACCTCAGGCTACCCTTAGCATGGGCTTGCAATGCGTTCTGCAGAGGCAAACCGATAATACATGCATCTTCTTTGTTGAGATCACGAGAATCAGTTCTATGTCTACCTTCAGCTCTACTACGTATCTTTGGGTGTCCTCCTTTCATGGTCCTATACTCTATATTCAGCTTGGTATATTGACCGGCCTTCTGGTCCAGGTGAGCAGTGTAGATGTGTTTAGATGTGTTTGGCCAGTGTTTCTCTAAATGGCTACCAAATTATATTTGAACCCGTTCACATTAAGTCAAGGAAATTTTTCCATGTACTTGTTTGTGTTTTGAATTTAAATTAAGCCAGTTTTTGAATTACCATTGTATACCCTCAGAGTGCAAAAGAACTGTACCATGTTTACCGTAAATTGCAGCTAATACATGTAGTTACCAGTATCCAACTTTATTTTTATGAAAACATTCATGTTTTCTTTTCCTTTTCAAACTGTATGTACCTTACAGTTCGTTTTCGTTTCTTTTAAGCCACTAAGATAGAATTCTACATCGGCAGCCTACCTCCAGACCATGTCACCACACTGCATGGAACACGTTACAAGCGACTTGGGTAGGTTACTATACATGTACATGTATATAGCTCAAGGTTTGTCTGACAAATAGTGTAAAATATATATTTCCCGCAGTTCACAGTAAAGCGGGAAATTATTGTCTTGTAAATTTGAATAAACATAGTATGTGGGTCAGTAAGCAGGTGTATTATGTAATCTGGAATGTCAGGATGGGAGTTTTAAAGGGGGTCAATTGTGTAGATGGTTAGTTCTAGCGAGCACACCCATAGATGCATGTTAAAATCACTATATCGGTACAATTATTAGGTGAAGTCCAACACCAACACAGAGGGGACCGCTGACACTTTTTGGACACAGGTCTCCAGAGCATTTTAAAAATTTTTATATCTAGTTTTTCCTGGACGTCGTAGTCTCCCATGAAGTGATTCTAAAAAATGATGTGATCAGTAGAATACCGGATACATGGGTTTGTTTGCAAAACGGTATTACTGTATGTATGTATTGTTTAAAATTAAGGACAACGTAAGAGAGTTGCTGTACAATTTGCATTTGCAAACGGGGGTATGCAGACAGGAGTATAAATGAAAATTTTCTCAAAATTAACTACTAAGAGTACATTTCCGTGACATGGCCGATGGACGACTTATTTTATATTGAGCCATTGATGTAAATTTTTCCTAATGGAATATGAAATCTTGTAAAAAAGAAAAACCAGCATAGTACATGGCATAAATGGTAGTCATGCCAATAGAATAAAAGATGAGGAACGAGCATCGATTCTTGTGCTGCGCTGTCGCCAAATTAAATTGAGAGATTTGGTTTAGTGTTTTATTGTGTTTGTAAAGAGAAGACCTGTACATCCCACATGTGCATAATAATAAATAAATGCCTAAGTACTTTAATAAGTTGTTCAAAGGTTGCTTTTTGTACAGCCCAGGTTGATTTTGTAGTAAATTATATCCGTTTTTACTAAATAAAGAGAGTGTGTTTCTTACTCTCTTTTGCCGGGAACATTTTTTTCTGCTGTGATCATGCTTCCCGTCGAAAGGGCGTAAGTGCGCTTACACCCTTCTGCTGGGCATGCGATGATATACTGATAAACACTGTATGCTTAGTGCTTGTCCAAGAGCTTACAAAAAATTCAGAAGCTTACTCGAGTTGGACTCAAACCCACGACCTCCTGCTTACTAGTGCAGACGTCTTAACCACTTGACCACTGAGCTTGCCGGGGTCAGCTGGCTGGTCCGAGTCAAGTGAAGCAGCGGGTACCGCAAACTATTTTCAAGATGTGTTTTTGCGTTGGGGAGATGTTAATTTATATAACAGGTTTTTTGCCCTTACACAACGTATATATTGATAAAGACTGTTTGCTCCGTGCTTGTCCGAGAGCTTGCGAAAAAAAAGGCACAAGCTTACTGGGGTGGGACTCGAACCCATGACCTCCTGCTTAACTCACCAGAGGGTTGGTTCCCGCAGCTGGTTACCCTTACCTGGTTTAGCCCGCCTGCCAAACGGTTTACCGGGGTGTGCCCGCTGCGCGTGCTGCCTCTGCTGGGAGGCACAGGTGAGAGTTGAGTGTCAGAGGAGCGCCAATGTAGGGCGAGTTACCCCCGAGAGGGCAAGGCAAGCTCCTTCCCTAAAGAGGTACTCCCCCACCCCGACACCCCCAAAATTAATTTACATCTCCCCGACGCAAACCCATCTTTGAAATAGTTGTTTGCGGTACCCATTATATCCGGGTTCGTTATGGGTTCGAACCAGTCAGCCGACACCGGCAAGTGCAGTGGTTAAGACGTCTGCACTAGTAAGCAGGAGGTTGTGGGTTCGAGTCCCTCCCGAGTATGCTTGTGGGTTTTTTCACAAGCCTTTGAGGGTATGCATTGAGCATACAGTGTTAATTACATGTCAGGCAGGGCAAAATCCATGTTGGGATGGTGTCAAATGCAATGAAGTCTCACTACACACTGCAGAAACCACGTTCATGGTGGTAATGATTTTAATATTAAACAAACTTGAAATTCATGTCTGTAAATTACTATTTTTTTCCCTCTTGCAATCATTAACAGATATGTTGCTATGTCTGATAACTCCAAGACTGGTTACAAAGCCAGAGAGCTGAAGAGTGTCCATGTTGATGCTGTTGGTCAGTACGTGCGGCTTGTCATTCACAAAAATCATGTCAACAAGTATAACGTGTACAATCAGGTACTTCGTTTTGAATTTTTAGGGGTTGGTGGGGGTGGGTGTTTGTCTTTTCCCTGTTTTTCAACTGTAAATTCAAACCCGAGAGTTATGTGCTTGAACAATCATGTACATGTATTTGAACAACCGTGTACTGTACATGTACATGTATTTGTAGATCCTAGCACTGTTTGACCGGTTCTTAGATTAGCAGGATTAGTGCACGTTATAAATTGATATTAGTTGTCTCGTTTGTTGTGTTATTTGTTGTTCTATCTCAACCTTAAAGGCATATTTTATTACTCAGCTATTTTCATTATCAAAGCAAACTTTTATGAGTTTGCAACTAATGTCCTGTGGATGTTTAACTCCATTTTTTTGTAAATCAGAGATACTGTACAGGTACCATTTCACAAAATGTTCCAGGAGAGCCAAGATCAGCAGGGGTACATTAATCCCCCTTGACTGTGAATATGTTTTCAAAATATTGCCCTAAGGTTAATTGCAAGCTTAATCATGTACTGACTGTTAGTCATGTATGTTAAATTTGGAACTGCCATGTCCATTTTTGAGGGTACCAGTAAGTTGCTAGTGATTTTTGTCCAAAGTTGTTTTTGTGAACAGTAGTTTGTGTTGTCATGATATTTGAAGGCCTGAAACAAAGAATTCAAATTTTTCCTGAAGTGTTCAAAATTGGGATGTGGTTGAGAAAGACGTTTTTCTTTTTCTTTTCCCAACGGGATGTGTTTTCATATCTACCAAAAACTCAATACTAATAATTCAAGTATTAATTGAATGCCCTTGCAGGTGTAATAATTCAGTGTTCAGTGAAAGACGAACACAAAGATACATTAAGTTCATTATTAAAACCGAGGTCTGTGTACATGTATTTCCTTCATAGCATTACGAGGAGAAAAACAAATTCACAATATGTAGCCCCAGTGTTGCATGTACATGTACATGTATGTATACTACATGTGAACTATATGTACACTCTCTCTGGTAATAGTGCAGTACACTCGTCCAGGTACATGTATGTGTAGTATCGCCTGTTGGGCTTGGTAAAGTACATTGTGCTGTGTGGACTGCCTCTATCTAAAATAACTTACAGAAGTCAAACAAAAAAATCTAGGTACATGTATATGAAATTGACTGTATTTTGTAGTTTAGTTCCTGGTCTGTGTGCAGTAAAGATTTAATTCTGGGAAAACTTCTAAAATTACAAAGTCTACTGCCTGCAGTTTACCAATACATATGCATTATTTCCTAGTCTGTTACTGGTACTTCCATTTGCTAAATTTTCGATCACCAGCAGAACGCCTTCACTCACTCGACCCTCGCGAAGGTGGCCAACATGTTCTTCCTCCTTTTCTTAGAGCCATTACTATCGGACGTGTTTGCTCTTAAAATTTTCGAGCATGTTTTCTTTTTTTCCTAGAGTATAATGAATTTTATCGCTAAGGTCGATAAAATGTCTAGTATGTAAAGACATGGGAAAACAAGATTAGTGCATTTGCTACACTATGCTACTGAATTATGCTGAATCTATCACATCAAGACTGACCCTCATACTAACCATGTCAGGCAAAGGCAACTACGCTTTCTAGGACACATCCTCAGGATGCCTGAAGAAGAAGCATGCTTTAGATACAATGTACATGAATGCTTCATACACATACATCCCACTGCACGGTAGGAGACCAGTGTAGCAAAAGACAGCTTATTTTGTTTACATCCAAAATCCAACAGTAATGTGTTACAGGCAGATGCTATTGACACACAGCAGTGTCCATGTAGCTCTGGATCACAGTACATGGCAAAGGCTGTAGTTGCCTTCTCTGCAGTCAAATGAAAATGTTAATGACACCATTCATTTAAAACTGGTGTAAACCTATTCATTCAGGACCTACATATGCACATGTAGATTTGTCCTTTCAGGTTGACCCAAAAACCTAATATTTAGATATGTAATAAACTAGTTAAGATGTCTGAATGTTTTAAAACTCCTTTCATGTAGGGCCAAATTTTCACGAATTTCACCAAACAACAAATGATGACATTGTAAAGTCTTAATTCTAAAGTTCATGTATAGAAGCAGGATGTTTGAAATTTGACAAAGAATATCTCTCAAAATTGTCTAGCGTTGAAGTTTTCCTTTTAGTCTTAAGTGGTACATGTACCTCTTCAGAGTGAGAATTGCATTATCAATAATTATTTTTTAATGTAATTTTTGCAGGTTAGCCTGATTGCCATCAATGTTATTGGTGATGAGATCACATCAGAAGAAGATCTGCAGTTACTTGAAAAAGACAACATGCTCAAGGTCAACCAGGTCATCAAAGAGTTTATGCCAGAAGGATATTTCAGTGAAGAATCCAATCATGCCAACAAAGAGACTGATGCAGCTGTATTTGGTGCCATCAATAGGTTGGTCAGTTCAGACTTTATGAAATGTGGGTCCATTCACAGGAAGGGTTCACCAGTTCACAATTACAAAGACACAATCTTTAGGTTAAAGTAATTACCATAATTTTTAGAATATAAGCCATTATACATGTACATTGATTCTCGTGCAGAAAAATGTCTATTATTGCGGGAGCACCATGCGAAGAAATATATCTCTTATGAGTATGTGTGGTTCTGAAAAGAACCTGGAGTATACTCAACGTTTCAGACTGTGTGCTCAGTTTGTTGTCAGGAGAATGAAGACATGCTGAAATTGAAGCTGTTTATATAAGGTGACTGAATGCAGTGGGGTGTGACGAGGATGCTAATGGTGGATTCAGCTGGGCGCTCTTGCAGGACGCATCCAGTCACCTTATATAAACAGCTCCACCTTCAGTATCTCTTTGATCTCCTGACGACATTCTGAGAATGCAGTCCGAAATTTTGAGTTTACTCCCAGTTCTTTCCAGAACCACACATAAATGTACTCATAAGAGATATATTCCTTTGCATGGTGCTACCGCAAGCCTTTCCACCTATTGCTTTCACCATGAATAACCTCAAATTCCATCTTATTTATTTCTGATGACCAACAGTGGTTACCCGCCACTTACAAGCATCCATGAGAAATACATGTAGATTAAATCTCTGAATTAAATAATGTACAAATAAATTATACAAATAACCATAAAATTAATCAAAAATTACAAATTGAAACACGTCCTAAACTTGGCAAAGTCTTAAGACACCAGCACGGGGCTGAAGAAGAGTGGGAAATGTATGTACAGACAAACAGGGCTCCATAGAGAAACACAGAAGGAAGGGGGTGGGGGCAATAGAGAGGGAAGGAGGGAAAGGGCAAAAGGATGAACATCACATGTTTATGGACATGATGGAACATGGGTGTGTGAACAAAGAACTGAGGCAAGGGGGACGAAACACAAGGGATAAACACGGGGAAGATCAGAGAGGGTAAACATCACAGGAAGCAGAATTTGAAGTTGAATATTGGAGTTGTGAGGGCTGAAAAAGGAATTAAAGGGATGGAAAAAAAGCGGGACTAATGGTATCACTAAAAGAATCATAGGGAAAGACATCAAGAAACACAAAAATATAAAAAACAGACAATACAAATACATGTACATGTTCATGTACATACAATCTGGCAACTCCTATATACATTACAGTTTCTGGAATACCATAGCAGAACTTACATATACATTTATATTATGGGTTTTGCCCTCACCCAACGTATATTAATAAGCACTGTATGCTCCGTGCTTGTCCGAGAGCTTGCTAAAAAAACCTCACAAGCTTACTCGAGTGGGATTTGAACCCATGACCTCCTGCTTACTAGTGCAGATGTCGTTGCCACTTGACCACCGAGCTTGCCGGGGTCGGCTGGAGGTTCGTTATACATATGCATTATTTTTGCCGCTTATACGGCAACCTCAAAAGGATAAAATCTGCCACAAAAGCTGCAACCAGGCCATATGTACCACCATATAATGATCTTTCAACTTGAGTAACCTCGAGACGTCAAGATTTTATCAAGATTCAAGACTGAATCTAAGTGACCCCTCATCATGGAAATATTTATCGTTAAATGAAATGATGAATTTTTAAGGAATTTTGAAAACAGAAAAAATGATAATTATCCCGGCCCAGCATCATTAACATTTATAATTAACCCGGCAGCAAGTGGTTAATATAATAAGATAAAACCCAAGTATTCAACATGGGAGTTGACCTAGTATCATAAAATGCCATTTAAGTCAGGTGGTTGATTACAGTTTTTTCATTCGTTTGTTTTTGTTTTTTGGGGGGGGTTTCTTTTGTTTTTGTTATTGTTGTTGCAGTCTTAACCACTTGCTACTGGATGCTTTGAAAAATGCACACATACGAGTCATTTTCAAAATTTTCAGTTTTCAAAATTCTTCAAAAATTCATCATTTCATTTAACGGACGTTTATACCCACAGGCAGTAATCTTTAGGCACTACTCTAAATTGACAGCTGACCTTCAATGACGCCCGAGTATTTCAGCCAGGCCTGCAGCCTTGTAAAGAGCCCAAATTGTGTGGTGTTATGTAAGATTCTTTTGTTCCCGAAACTGGGAACAGTGCACTGCTGACCTCTTTTCAATAGGGGCCAGATTAGCATGCAGCAGCGCTGTTTGGCTCATCACCCCGGTGGTGGAGAGCTCTTGTCCCCGGTGGTAATCCGCTCGCTCTAAATGCGCCAAACTGTGGTATACTGTGGTATTATCTCCATTATTGAGAGTGAAAAAATGTTGGTAATGCCCAGCAGTCTGGTCTTTTGTGCCAAGCGTGGTCTTTTGTTACAAGGCCCAACTCTTTCGTCTGGTTTCGGGCTCCCTGGCTTCATGTATAAAGCCTAGGTACTCAAAAATGGGTCACCCCTCAGGAAGTGGTTAAGACTGGTTCATACTTGATGCAAAAGCCAACACAAGTGTAAATTTGTAACATCAGATCAGTGTTGCAAATTCGTAAAAGTTGAAAAGATTTCAACTCCAGTGAAATTTTGCAAAAATTTTACATGACGTCAAATTTGCTTCACATTTGCATGCAGTATAAACCAGTCTTAAGGCTACAGGAATTGTTCATTAGCCCTAACCCTCCTCAATCCTTCACCTGTTGGAGGACTGAGGAGTGTTAGGGTTAACGTGATGAATAAGTTAATGTGTCAATTATTTTTATCAAATTGCGAAGATAAAAGGTTCTTTCAGGAGGCACGACAGAATGGTTAAAAAGTGTCTGATACTTAAACTTTCTAATACTGTATGAAGTGCAGGATAATATCAACAATATGACATTTGTCATTGACAAATTATAATCGCTTCAGTTTTAAAAAAAACGGAAATATCTGCAATCTAATTTTTACATGTAAACCAACTGCAATGATGCTGATGTTTCTCATATTGAATCCAATTAAGAAGAGCCAAGTCTAATAAAAGTGGCACATATCAATATCTCCCTTGCAATACACATTTTTGTGTTAATAAAACACAGTTTTTTACCCATTTTTCCTGCGAGTCCAGTGCGGTATTGTAAAAATGGATGTGTCATCACGACTCATTAGCATCTAATGGATATTGATTTCTTTGATGTATTATCGTGGAGAGGAAATACCACAGTGCATGTGCGGCAAGCATAGCACGTGTATTCGCAGACGAGGGCACGAATTTGCAGAATTTCTAGTATATCCACCGATGTGAATGCACACGATTTGGGCATTATGTTGTTGTAACCATGAAGAAAGGAACCCAAACTCTCGATGAAAAAGAGATAATGCTGCACAATAGACCCCGTACACAGATCATTCCCTGGTATACGCAGTGCATGCACGTGTTCATTGTAGCTCCGTTTTCTTCTACATATTTGTAGTGGAACCAGTCATGCCACAGATATCAGTTTCAATGTTTTCTCCAGTATTACATCATATAACTTTCGTTTCTCAACAGAGCTACCAGCGGTCGCATTGTGGAAATTTTTCATGAAACTCGAAGATACCTTTCAAAGGTGTGGCGAAATTTTAAAAAATACAGACGCAGTACAGACATGATTTGGTAATGACTTTATGATTTAGTACACACTAAACACAATAATAGTTTACTTTCAAAACTTTTAAAATCGTTGGAGTTGGTCCTTAAATTAAACAGACATTTTTTCCTCACAACTGACATTGATCTGTAGGCAGTCAAATGCTTTTTCTTGTTTTGCTGCAGTCCATACATTGAAATACATGTACACACATTGAAATACATGTAAGTACATACTCCAGGATGGCCTTTTGCAATTCGGAAATATGACACGCAAAAGATGAAGAAATCAATTGAAACAAAAATGTGCAATCTATGTGTACAAAGACCATTTCAGAGGGAAAGGAAATTTGACTGGTCCCCAGGTGCTTGTGACTAGCTCTTTTTAGGAACTGCGTGGCACCTTCAATTTTGCAGCACTCACATGACTCTAGCATGGTCATTTGTGTACCTATATGTACTACACACCTCAATCTTGCTGGTTCTTAATCATGTTTTGCTTAAACACAGCTAAGTGGGATTCAGTAATACAGGCCACATCCTGGTACTGTATATAAGTGAATCCCACTTAGCTGTGTTTCAGTTAAGCAGGTTTTCGTTTATTCACATACGTGTATGTTTGTTTTCTTCTTTGGCAAAGCAGATTTGTGTTTAAAGTGCCACCCATTTGTACTAAAGTGTAATGTTAGACTGGCTCCTGTCCATACATTATTTTCTGCAGCTTACTAATAAAACAAATATATGAAATGGGGTAGGAACCAGTTAAGTGAAATGAAGCTCTATTCAACAGTACTTGTTGAATAGAATGAATAATTCAATGATATGATCAGTGATCAGTCAATCATATGACAGGGATTTATGCAGGTATTGTATAATTTGAGTTAATGTACACGTTCACGTACATATTTGCGTAATATGATAATGAAGCACTTGTACATATGTACTGTACAGGTACATATATGTGATGATAAAGCATTTGTACATGTACATTTTCTTTCTGTAATACGATAATTAGGCATTTGTAAAGTAGCAGTAAACATAGTGTTTGCTGCTATGATTATCCACAGAAAAATGAGGAATATTCAGTTAATTATTAAACCAAACTGTTGTCAGATGACCGAAATAGTCATCACAAAGTCAGGCTTTCAGTCTGTGGACTGGGAGGGGTTTTGGTACACCGTCCCCCTCCCCCCTGAACCAATCACCACTAGTACCGGTATATACATGTATTAAGTAAACTATAGTAAACTTAAGTAAACTAGCTTTTAAGAGTGTCATTTGTTATGACCAGTCAAATTTTGGATTATTATGTGAATTTTGGTCTGCAGGAAGGACTACATTTCACCGATGGATGACTTGGCTTTTGATATGTACCAGGATCCGGAGGTTGCTCAGGTTATCAGAAAACTTGATGTCAGGAAAAATGAAGCTGTACTTCGTAAGTAAATAAATTACTCCCACATTCAGTCATGCAACTGGTAGCGAGGATTGACAAAAAAAGGTTCACTATGAATTTTGGCTGTGAAAATTTATTAAATGAACCAGTAGTTGTTTTTTCACTTTGAAACTTTCAACCAATTGGAACTTAGACAGAACGTTAAAGAAAAAGGGAAAGCACCCCTTATTTACTGGTATCTTTCATTGGCTTTTGTAGAAACTGCTTTGAAGGACATACTTGTTTTGGCTTTCATTTTCCTTTCCTTTCATTCCAGTCCCCAGCTTGTAATACTGTTTATCTCAATAACTTCGGACATCTCCTAATCTTCTGTCCGAACCAAACTGAAATCTAGTCACACAATATGTAGAGTGCACAGCTCCTAAACAAATGTAGCTTTTAATATTTTTATATATGTCTGTTTTGCCACTTGAGAGGTTTGTTCTTAGGGCAATATGCAAAAAACCATTCATTTCACTTATACTTTGTGAAAGTGTAGAGTGATTTTAATTCACCTGACAAAGCTGCAGCATTTTTGTCTATCTGATAGAGTTGAACAAGTGTCATTCAACAGTTCACATGTTCAAAAGGTATTTATTTTTTTCCACAGAGGAACAGTACGATTTGGCAAAAAAATTGAAGCAAGCTATTGCTGATTTGCAAAAGGTACGTCCACTCATGCACATACATGTACATGTACCTGTATTCTTGAGCCACATGCTGACCTCTTATCCTACTAACCATTACATCTAGATTATGTTTACCCAATTAACACCCAGTCCTTTGCAACTGTACACAGCACTAGTAAGTGGAACTTTTTTTTAGTATACTTACATCTTGTCAGTGCTGGAATATCATGAATAACAACAAACATGTCCCATGTTGGAGCACACAGTAATTCATGCCTGTGAAGTACGGTACGCTTAGAATTCATTCAGGTGGGCCCGCCAGATTTACCAAGACTGGATTAAATTTGGCTTCTTGATAGTGTCCTCAATTGGCCAGGTGTCTGCACTAAGGGAATATACCTTAATTCACAGCCAGTCTTGGCCAATAAAAACGTATCAGTTTTGCATGGCTGGTAAATCCATTCATTGCTTTAGTCAGATTTGAATTCAGGCTTGTACAATGTGTACATTTGTTTTCCAGGGATGTGATTTCTTCCAGTTGTTTGGGCCTCGGAAGTTGACCCTTGTGAATTTTATGAATCTGGTTAGAAAATGAATGGTAGGGGAGGTACATGTATATGTATACTAATTAAATATTCATATCGCATTGTGCATGTATGCCAAAATGAACGGAATGATAAAATTCAATTCATATGGTTTACACAGTTTACGGTTCACTGTCTCGAGAACCCGACTTTTTTGTCTACTGGTATTTGCTCCTCATACATGTACCAGTACATCTGTGCGATATAAATATATGTACATTTTACATCCCTTTAGACGTCCCCTTGCTTGAGAACGACATTTAACCAGACTGGGATAGGACTTCAGCTTTGTGCATTTGTATGACTGAAATATGAAATTTGGCTCTCATATCAAGCCCAGCATGGAACGTACATATACACCACAATATACGAGTTGACTATAAACACACCCACACAAGAACAATCACGACATACACATATTCCGTTGGCTGCAACTGTTACCTTAGAGACACATTTTCATGTATGGGTGTGTTGGTGTTTTTACTGTTTACTATGTGGTGTGTGTTTATGTATGTTGCATATGGAGCTCGATACAAACACTGTACCAGGCTTCATGTAGTCTACGTCTGGCAGACATAGAATGCAGTATACACTGTAGGTAATTCACTTGTGTAAGGATCACACTGCAATATATTATTTGCACCTTGTGTGACATCCGTGCATGCACAGGATGTTGGTTTCATTGGCTGTGCCACCTAACATGAAAGCCATCGTACATCATTCTCCAAAGTCAACTAGTAAATTCTATCAAAAGGAGATTTATCAGCTAGAGAGCTACATGTAGATAAATTCAGTTATAAATTTAGTGGAATTGGTTGGAAGAGTACATGGTGGACGGACATATTGAGTAAAGTATAATTTTTGTCACAAGAAATAAGTGATCATGCTCGCAACTCTAATAATTGTCATTGCATAAGTTCAATTTTATTCTGAAATCTTGCGAGAGATTCCGTGAGATTCCAGTTGCGCATGCGCGGTCATTATTGTTGCGTGCAGTCGAAACAGCAACTGTTTCGCTGTTCACATGTGTGATTTTTCACATCATAAGTTGTTATTTTTTGCGAAGACATTGTGAATCACTCGACATGTCGAAATTATAGCATGTCAACATACCCCTGGATACCGCTAAGCGGAATGGGGTTCAAACAGGCTGAAAAATGATGAAATACTCATGCCTCACAAGACCGATGTTTTGGCAACCAAGGCCGTCGTGCACACAAATGACGCCAAGTCTTCTCAACGGAAGCGAGATGTCACGGTCCGAAACTGGACAAGGCATCGAAAGCGGTAACCGTGTGCCCAAATCCGCATCGACCCAGTCAACAGACAAGGCAAAAACGGCCTCGAATGCCTGCTTCACTCCCAAACACAAAGGGGACTGCAGCTGATGGTGCGATTGAACACCACATTACTCAGCTTGAAAAGCTGGTTGAAAAAGAAGAAACCGACAACAAAAAATTCAGACAGACAATTACAGCAGCCTTAACAGGTCGTGTGGTCCTTGCAGATGACGCAAGCACTCTTCCCGCCGAGGACTGCACCAATATGGATTTTGAGAATACAGATTCTCAGGATTTGGCTACAACTGATGATGACTACAATGGTTACAGTACCTTGTCAAGTCCCAGCACCGCTTGCCAACATGAACAAGCTACTCATCCTGCTGGACATGCAGGCAGAGTGAAGAATCCTGACAAACACGACAAAGGCTTTGCTGCAAGTTTGGCTGTGGATGCAGAAATTGGAGATCCCATCTGACATGATGTGGCTAATAGCCTTAACTTTGCTTTGGTCGAGAAACTCAAGGAAAAGTGCATTCAGGACACAGTCCAAAAATTAAAAGTGCCCCAATAATTGTGCGGCCCTTGTCGTGCCCAAGGTCAACCCCCAAATCTGGTGTCATCACTATACGCAAAATATTATTTCCAGGCTATCTTTTTCAGTGATGACCCCAGGTTCACCACTATTTTAAAATAACAAACCACCAAATTGAGGACAGGGAAACTTGAAGTATATTGACACGCTTATATTTACACAATTTACAAGAGGGAAATTAAACACCAGAGATCTCAATTCAGTTAACAATTTCTTATGTTCAGAGTCAGATCTTTCAAACTTCGCCTGTACGTTCCCACACTAATTTTAAACAGCGTAAAAAAGGTTACTAAAAACACGGGCTTGTTCTTTTGAGAATATTAATTAGTATTATATTAAATAAACGCAGGCTACTCCCTCGCGTGTGGCGCGCAAAGGCCCTGCATTAAGGTTGACCTTCTGTGGACGTCTTGACAAATAGGTCCTTGGTAGCCTTGCTCGGATGAAGTTGTTCCCGTGTAAACAAGCTCACAAAGCTATTGGAGCGAGAGGGGAAACCTCAAACCCAAGGGGTACGGCCATCTATATCGGAACAATTTAAGCAATTTAAGTTCGAGGGCTAAAGTAATCAAAATACAATCAACAATTTTAACAATGATAAATTATTACGTCTGACATCTTCAACATTGATTTCTTGTCACTTTTCGACAAACCACAAACAGTGATTTTGATAGGGCATTGATCTACATTCATTCTCTAACAACACTGAATTTTTACACATTCTACATTTCCTTCTTAAAAGTCAATAATTGTCAACATTCATGAACACAATAATTTGACATTCTTGAAATCAACTTCATTTATTTTCAACATCTAAAGTGTTAATCAAGACACAAATTTATAATGGAAACTTACGGTTATCCCGCTGGGATCGATCTTAGGACGGTTTCCAGGCTGAGCGTTGCGAGAATTGGGACCAGTATAGTTATAGGATGGGTTGGCTCTGATTTTGCCAATTTTGACCCGATCAAACCGGAACTGATATTTACCGGCTGATCTCCACCTGCTGCATCAGGGGTTTCAAGATGGTTAGTTGGTACTGGTCAACCATACGCTCTCACTCAGCTCACACACTCAAGACGTTTTTTGTCCGGTGATCGAAATCATACTGCGTCACACTCGTCTCACGTACCTTAAATTTTACAAACAGGAAAAGCGTGTGGTATGTACAGACAACAGGAATCATAGCAGTACAGCTGGACTTGAAAACAACAACAAAAAAAAACAATAACCATGGCCGAAAGGTTGTATAATGCCTTAGCGTCTCTTGGTCACAGCATTCGCGCCTGATCGCGTTTGGAGAATTCCTTTAGCCACAATACCCGAGCACACGAAATTTGAACAAAAGTCATTGGTTAGATATACATGTAGTTGTAGCAGGAGAGAAACCATTCACATTGTCGGGGGTGTTTCGCTGAATACAATAAAATAGAAAAATGTCTATTTCGCATCTGAGATGATTCTGGCATCTGGGAGAACATCAATGCCCACTCAAGATCACATGATCTCAAGCTTGAGAGGGTCCAGAAACCCCTGATAAAAGGTACGGTATCACTGTCTTGCAAGAGCTTGTGAGGGACCATACTCCGTAGAGCAAGAACATGCCTTTCTGCTTCTGACTACAGCCAATTTTGAACTTAACTGCCTCAGGAAAGAACTAATTTAACCTGACCTGAATCCCCGTTATGCACATCCGTGCAAACCATTGAATAAGGGTTGCATCTCAACTGTTTGGTGATGAACTGGGGAAACAAATCAAAGAACTTCAGGATGAACAAAAGGTCACATTTGGTGTGTTGAAACATGCGAGGCCAGGACAAAGTCGCAACCGATACTAGCCATATGCAAAGACCACTTCCAACAGATTCAACTCCAAGCTGCATTGGCGGGATGGAGAAGCAGTTCAAATCCTTTTTTAGGGGTCGGCCACAGCTCAAACTTTAAAGGGAAACAAAGCATGCAGTGGCAAAACCAGAGGTGCAGACCAGGCCCAGTCTGCAGAGACAGGAATTTTCCAAACTGTTCCCCGCTCCTGCCACGAAATAGGCCAAGATGAGCCACACAGCAAGGCAGAACAGGTGGGTGAGTCTCCTCAAGTGCTTCAACCCTAATTATTGTGATCCAAATCTTGCAAAGCCCATGCATGGGACAGACTCATTCATGACAGTTAGGGGCCGATTGAGGTCATACCAGTGAGTGGGAAAACTTAACATCAGACCAAACTATTATACAAGTGGTATCAGGCTATAAATTGGAATTTTTTGATGAGCCAGAGGGACTACTCCCTCGAAGTAGCCCACCACGACCTTACAAATTCAATGTTGGTGAGGCATCGTCAGACAGTAATATTGATTTATCTGAACTAAATCAGTGTATAGTGTACAGACACTATACCTTTGATGTTGCCAGAAATCTAGTGACCCCACATTGCTATGTGGCCTCACTTGACCTACAGGATGCCTATTACTCTATTTCCATTGCAGAGGAATTCCGAAAATTTCTGAAATTTCGTTTGAGAAACCTACTCTATCAGTACAAGGCCTTGCCTAATGGCCTAAGTTCTGAGCTACGCTTGTTCACAAAGATCTTGAAACCCCCTGTTACTAAGCTGTGAAGTTTTGGGCACATCATTACTGGTTACATTGATGACACCTTTCTGGTGTCACCATCAAAAGAGAGAGCTACGCAGGCTGTTCAAGACACAATAAAGCTCCTGGAAAACCTAGGTATTATTATTTATCCTGAGAAATCTGTATTCACACCTAAACAAGAGCTTGAATACCTAGGGTTTATAATAAACTCTGTGAATATTGAAGTTCGTTTGCCAGGAAGTACGAAAGAAGAAGTAAAAGCCGCTTGCATCAATTTGCTTGCCCAAGAAACACACAGTATCAAAACAATCACATCCATTCTTGGCAGACTCGTAGTGACTTTTCCTGCAGTGCAATACGGCCCCCTTTACTACTGAACTGTGGAAAGGGAAAAAAACCATTGCCCTCAGAAACAATTTTGGTCACTTTGACCGGCAGATGAAACTCTCCAGGGCCGCTCGGAATGAGATCAGTTGGTGGATAGATACTATTGACACTGTCTTTTCCAAAATTAGCCGGGGGGCACCTGACTTGAAAATTGCCTCAGATGCGTCAAAACAAGGATGGGGTGCTACAGATGGCACCACTGCTATTGGAGGCCGCTGGAAGGACACTGAAAAGTTGAAAGCTGCCAATAATATCAACATCCTTGAGCTCTTGGCTGCATTCCTTAGCATAAAATCCTTTTGTAGCAAACTCTACTCTGTACATGTCAAACTCAATCTTGACGACACTACTGCGGTGGCCTATATAAATTACATGGGAGACTGCAATGAGCTAGCAAAGGAGCTATGGCTTTGATGTATTTCTAGATCCATATGGGTGTCAGTTTCTCATCTACCTGGAGTTCAAAATGTTACAGCGGACAGGAAATCCAGGCAATTTCAGGATGAGACAGAGTGGATGCTAAACCGATAAGTTTTCCAAATACTTTGTGAAGAATACACACCCAAGGTGGATCTCTTTGCCTCGAGGCTTATGCTCAACTTCCCAGATATGTCTCATGGGAGCCTGATCCTGGGGCAGAGGCAATTGATGCCTTATCCCTCAGGTGGGAACAAATCAGGTTTCATGCTTTCCCCCCTTTCTGTTTGACTGGCAAATGTCTCAAAGTATGGGAAGACAATGCTGAGGGCATGATGGTTGTTCCAAAATGGCCAACACAACCTTGGTTTCCATGCCTGCTACACATGTTAACCCATGACCCAGTTATTTTGCGAAAACCACAGGCACTACTGACTTAGCCAGGCACTATACGAGTACATCCCTTACATGGTAAACTGGATTTGGTTTGTTGCAGGCTGTCTGGTAATCCACTGAGAGCACAGGAATACCAGTAAAGGCTACAGAAATTATCCTGTCTTCATGGCGACAGTCAGCTAAATGACAATATTATGGATACATTGAGAGATGGATCAAGTTTTGTGGTCAACAACAGAGTAATCTGATACAGACAGATGGATACATTTAAAGATGGATCAACTTGTGGTCAGTGACAGAGTAATCCGATGCAGACAGATGCAGTTGAAGTTGTAGCTTTCCTAACTTCATTGTTTGAACTGGGACTGGGTTACAGTTCTCTTAATGTTGCCAGAAGTGCAGTGGCATCATTTGTTGTGCTAAAAGATGGTGCTAGTGTAGGTTGTCACCCGATGATTACCCAGTTTTTGAAAGTGTTTACGCACTTAGACCACCAACACCATGTGACAGTCACATTTGGGACGTTGACCACTTCCTGCCGGGGACTCCGGGATTGGAGACATATGGTTTATATGGGTGGCCGGGGTCTGCGAACTCGGACAAAGGAAACAGGGCCCTGTAACAAAAGAACGTACTCCAAACAAAAGACCAGGTTGCTGGGCATTACTGACATTTTTCACTCTCAAAAGTGGTGATAATCCAGCCTTGTTTTGAAACCGTATACTGGGGTTTGGGGCATTGAGAGCGAGCAGATTACCACTGGGGACAAAAGCGTTCCACCACCGTAGCAATGAGCCACACAGCACCGCTGCACGCTAATCTGGCCCCTATTGAAAAGAGGTCAGCAGTGCACTAAGCCAGGTTCGTGAACAAAAGACAGTTATACAACACCGCACAATCTGGGCTCTGTTTACAAGGCTGCAGGCCTGGTTGAAATACTCGGGCGTCAATGAAGGTCACCTGTCAACTTAGAGTAGTGCCTAAAGATTACTTGGTGTGGCTATAAATGAATGATGAATGATGAATTTTTGAAGGATTTTGAAAACGGAAAAAATGATAGTCATGCCGACCCAGCATTATCAACATTGAAAAATGCCTCGGCATGAAGTGGTTAAACTTGTGTTTGATATGGTAAGGAAGTGGGCACCAGCAAGTACTCTAGATCTCAAACACCTCACCCTGAAATTGGTCATGCTAGTGGCACTCATTTCAGCCCAGCGGGGGCAGACTTCACAAACTGAACGTAGATCACATGTCTTGTAAAGGAAGCACATTTTTCTTCCGAATCAGCGACTTAGTTAAGCAAAGTAGACCAGGACACACCGGGCTCTTAGTCATACTGAAGGCATACCCCGCAAATAGACATCTCTGTGTATTTACCTACCTCAAACACTACCTCAGCCGCACTAAAGAGCTTCGAGACAAAGGGGAATGACATCAAACCAGCTTTTTATCAGCTTCATCAAGAAGCCTCAGGCTCCAGTGAGCAAAGATACAATCGCTAAATGGATCCATATTATCATGAGCCAGGCTGGAGTGGACAACGAACAGTTCAAACAACATTCCACTAGGGCAGCCTCCACCTCGGCAGCCAATAGGCTGGGAGTACCACTCCCAGAAATTCTGAGAACTGCATGATGGAGTAAAGAGGTTACTTTCCAGAAATATTACAATAAACCTCTCCCATTTCAGCAAAATAATTTGGCTGACACATTATTGCAGGAAAGTTAAATGGGAATTTTATTGGAAGATTCTCTATGCTGTCCATTCTGAGAGTGCGGTTACAGCAAAACAGAAAACAGGGTTGTATTTAATGAAGCCTTGGAAATAGTGACTTTACTAACTTGAAACCGTATTCGACCGCCTTACTTAGATTACAACCCGTAGTGTGAAGCTGTACATGTACTGTATCCTTGTGCATGGATGTGTTAAAAAAACCAAACCAGTTCAACTCATGTACATACAACTCGGCTACAGGAACAGTTACCAACTTGATATAGCATCAAGACATTTAGGCTGGTTGTTTTCTTTTTTGTCACATTGACATTTTGTTTATATTTTCTTTTAAAGTGAAGTTCAGAGTTAATAAGTTCTCATATTTATATTGGATCTACTCAAGTGGAATGTTGACAGAAGCGATGTTGACACTTGTGGTATTTACCTTGGTTTGCATGAATAAACCATCAGGATTGTTGTATTCCTGTAATTATGCCTAAACATACCTCAATTTAAAAAAAAAACAAACTTATATGTGGCTTGATGGGTGTTAAATTTTCACGGACTCTCGCGAGATTTCGAAATAAAATGGAAAGATTAAAACTTACCTGTTTGAAGTTTAATCTTGATTTTATGAGAAAGGGCGAGCGAGAGATTACGTGCCCTCCATTCCCGCCCTTCTCTCGTCAGGTAGTTCGCAGGGTAAGTTCTCTATAACATTTTTTCTGTTATTCAAGGTTTGATTGGCATTCATCAACCCACACATACTGTATTTCTTTGAATTATGACCGTACATGCGCAACTGGAATCTCACGTAATCTCTCGCTCGCCCTTTCTCATAAAATCGTGATTAAACTTCAAACAGGTACATGTAAGTTCTCATTTAATCTTTCCATTTCCCAAAGTCATTACAATCCAGTTTCTGAAGTCAGGACACCAGTTCAAGTCATACTTTCTAAATTTGTGTCAAAAGCCAAATATTTTCAAAACATTATATAGGTCAAGTTGCAAGATAAATTAAAACTTAAGTAATTTTACCATAGAGATTTGGGTGCCTTTGAGATGGAAATAAAACACAAACAGAATGAATGGAACGGTGGAATATTGTTTATTCTTAGTCTTTTCTTTTTTATCGGAACAAATGACTGAGAAAAGTTCATATTAAACTATAGGATAGACATTAACAAACTGAAATTAGAACTATTAATGTTTAATTTATCCATAATTGATAATAATACAAGACAAAGTTGCAGAAATTTCAAAATATTTTTGCTGAAAGCATGACCCAGAGAGACTTAGAATGTACCACCGAACATCTAGACTTCATTTTTTTCCCAAGGCCCTTAAGTAGGCCCAGAACCCCATGCCGTATAGGCTTCATGCTTTGCAATTGCAATTTCAGTTTTTTTTCCAAAGCACCAATCACATCCCTGATTTTCTGATATTGTCTCATCTAACCACTTTTCTGTCTGTCCCGGAGACAGTTCAGATAAGTCTGAACTGGCAGTTGTTGCCCAAATCTACAGAGTTGTCTTATTTTGCATAAAACTATAACGCTGGTACATAAATATTTATATTCCTTCCTTCCAAAACATTAAGATCAGTAGAAACACTAGCTAAGATAGCAAAGGTTTTTTTTTTTTTTTTTTTTTTTTTAATGATGGAAGTGGATTCGTAGGTTTTACCTTTGCTGGGAAGGGATGGACCTGTAGATATTCTAATCTCAGATAAAAGAAAAACTTGCTTCAGTCATTTGATAATCCAAGTTTATACATTATAATTGTTCTAAAAATAGGAGAGCCTGACATTTTGATCCTAGTAGAATCTTTCTCCATGTTGTTTTCCTTTGAGAAAGATTCTGCTGGAATCAAAACATCAGCCTCCTACTTTTTTGATGTGTGTTTAGGTCACTGTAGCCAGCAAGCAGTTTGCAGCAGGTTTTGTATTATATGTGGTTTGAGCTTTGGTCATTCACTTTAAGTGTTGGTTTTTGTAAAGAGTAATTTTTATGTACAGGGAATTACTACACTGTACATATACTTTTGTTGTTTCGTTAATGTTCGATTTTGTGTTCTTTGAACACAATCTTTGAATCTTCTAGGTTGGAGAGAAGTTAGGTCGTTATGAGGTAGAGAAACGCCGAGCCATAGAGACTGAAGACTATGACTTGGCTAAGATTAAGAAAATTCAAATGGAGGAGTATAGATTGCAGATATATCAACAGCTGGAGGTCAATGACCTTCTGAAGCTTAGTAAGGTAAGTTTATTTTCTCTTTCCTAGTGGCCATGGGATTAACTTTTTCAGTGTTGTCGCTTTTTCGATCAACAGCACTCGTGTTGAATGGTGTGCATAATGTTCAGCACAGCTTTAACAGTCAGTCCACAGTGCACACAGAAGTTGTTCCATTTACGTGCTGAATATGCGTGAGCTTCAGACTGTGACCTTGCTTCTACATATTTAATGCAACAGCTTGCGGAATCCGTTAAATTTCGGAAGTTTGAGACTATCGATTGGCTAACTGAACGGTTGCTATATCTTTCATATACTGATGGGTTTTTTTTTTAATCAAGGGTGGAGTAACTTTGCGTGATGGAAGACAGCAAAATCCACAACTTTGCTAACCTGCCACAACCAATTTGTACCTCAGATTAGTAGATAAATTCATATTCTAGGATATTCTGGACATCATTTTCCCTCTTTTTGTTTAAATGGGTCAGGGCAATATTTTACCAATGTCCTTCCCAAACCGTCGAGGTCTATCGCTTTCATAACGGCCTCCACAGTTCTCTGCCTTCCCGATTGGTCCGTACACATCACATCATGCTTTGGCACGCACATTCCCAGATGTCGGTGTTGTATTGTAGACGGTCTTTTGCGATAGTATTGACAACTTCAACGTATTGTTTCTATCGTTTGAGATAACACCGACTGGATTAAATGCAGTTTTAATTACATATTTTGTCCAAATGCAGTGAACAGGATCACTTTAAATAACTGTTAATTCCTTTTCAAAACAAGAACTTTGAAGCAGAAAAAGGTGTTTTCGAAAGGCATCTAAAAACCGTGTAGTTTGTTTCTGGGGGGGTGTGGGTTTAATTAAGAAAGGCTAAATGAATGGGCACGGGGCTTAGCTGTGCTTATCACAAAGAGGGAATCACAGATTCTTAAACCTTCATATTTCAGATTTTTTATTTGTCTTTTTTATGTTGGAAATATCCAAGTTTAAAGAGGAGGAACTAAGCAGGTACAAAAGTGATACCAGAAAACACAAACATGTTCAGGCAATAAACACATTATTCAGTTTATTTGCAGAATACATATTCACATTTTTATGTCAACTGATTTTCAAGTCATAAAATGAACATGTTGTTGAGCTGCTTGTGATGACCAAATACCGGATAAAAGGGCTTTTTCCAAAACTTAATGATGTTTGCTCGTATGGAATATTTTATAGCTATACACATTATATTTGAACATAAATCTTCCATTTTTTAGCAATGGTGGCAAGTATTTCTTTTAGTTTCATATTACACTGTTAATACTAAAGCACTATAAAACACAATAACATCACAATAAAAAAATAAAAACAATAATAAACCAATAATGCGTGATTAACACCCCATGTCCCGTCATCCATGTCATGTCCAAGGAAAGTAGTTGTCTGTAGAGATCAATTTGTCAGCTTCAAAACAAAAAATACCTGTAATTCAGTGACAAGCTGAAGGAAACACATTTTTCAATACATACTTTGCACAATTTGTTTTGTAATCAAATCCTTTGCAATAGCTAAGTACACTCTGATCCATTTATAAATTGCAAAAAGTCACTTTTCATGAAGAAAAACAACAGGAGCAATGGTTTTTCCCATCCAAACACAACAGATAAAAATATAATTACTGTCATTCCTTATGTAACTAAATTAGAATCTTACCCCAATATCATGTCCATCATAAATGTCTTCAGCTGCTTACATATATCTAAAAAAAGGATAAAGCGCCCCATTTTTGGTGAAAAAAAAACAACCGATAATATCTTTGTTTATACATATAATGGGAATTAAAATATAAATAAATTACAGGGAGTTAAAGATGTATTTTGCATATAAACCTGTTGCTGCTGAAAAACAAAAAAATGATAAAATGCAGTTTTGGGCACAAGACTTTGGAAAAAGGTTCATGTTTGTAGCTGCATCATGTTGATGCATGTGATTAAAAAAACTATTTCACTTAAGCTTAATAATTTAACAAAGGTAAATGCATCATGTATGTTGATGCGTGTAAGTTAAAGTTACTCTTTCGTACTCACGCAAATAATCTTCCCGTTCTTTCCCATGTATAGACATTGTTAAAAAAAAATTGTACCGTCACTATTACACAATACAACAAAAAACTTCAAAAATGAAACCTGTACTTGTAAAAGTATTCATGAATACATGTACCTTAGACAGTTAACTTATCCCTCTTAGCCCTGTTTAAACCACATCACAGGTGACAGGAGGAATGTACCATAAATTGACTGAAAGGGTGTTGGGCAAAATGAAAATGAAATTTCTTCACTAAGTCATCAGAAATTCACCATAAACTGACTTAAGGTGTTTATGTAAAGGAATAAATATGCACTTGGCCAGTCATATTGTCCATCCTCTCATCTACATGTATGATCTTCTTCCGGAGGCTACTGATTGTGGCTCCTGAGAGAGTGATCACATCAACACCAAGCAAGTCACTTGACATGTTCCTCTGCAAATACCTGGTAAAGGAGTCACCGATGATGACGGCATGGATCTTTTGCACCGTCTGGGATGACGGTGCCCGCCTCAAAGGTGGTGATTTGGACCATGCCAGTGGTTGGCATGACCTTCACAATACAAAGAAAGAACAATATTGATAGAAATATCAAGACAATGTGGGATAAAATGGCTCAGACACTGCAACCACCATTTTATACTAAAATGTGCAAGCCTTCAAATAGGTTTGTCATTACAATCTTTTACAGTCTTTTAACCCCTTCACGTCGGGATATTTTTACCACAACCCACCAGGCTGCCGGGTTTATTTTCCGAATTTTGCTAACGGCAACCTCAGACGGCTACATTGGCCACCAGGCCTACATGTATCTGCAAAGTTTGCTGGGTCACACACTGCACACAGCCTGGCTCTGTGTAGTCATGAAGCCTGCTGGGGTATTTGGATCCTGTTCAACAAAATACCAGGTACCCAGCACTTGCCTTGCCCACGTAACAACACCAACTACCCAAGGACGCTCGGTCACAGTGGAGAGTGCAGCGCCCGCTAAGTTCACACAGTCTATGCTTGCTTTTAGCGGGCACCGTGGCTCGTGTGCCCGCTTCCCAGTAGTCCATTCATGCCCAGCATCAATGCCCAGCCCCAACTTGTACATTGAGTATGCTTCACAAGTTTTTATTTCAGCTAATACCCAGTGAAGATTTCCCGTAAAATTCCCCTAATGTTTTTATTTTGCGCGAAGTTTGCTCATAATTTTCTTGAACATTTCTAATTTGTTTTTTTGGCAAGTTCTATGCAAATCCCCTTTCCGTATGTAATGATATATATAAACAGCCTCTTCTAAGTTTGAACCTTCCCATGAAAACTATCTTTCCAAACTAATCCTCCCCATAATTATAAAATAAACAGACACAAGAAAAACACAAGATAAATTTCTCACTTTTCTTCTTCTCTTGACGACTTGTCATTTCTTATTTTTCTCTCTTCTCATATTTACAATCATTTTATCTTCAATTTTATTAAAAAAAAAAGGAACCTTCCAGTAAAAAACTCAGGCAAAAAAAAAAAAGAGAGAGTAGTTGCATTACACGATGTCTTCACACAGGAGAAAATTCTTGTGAAAAAGTTTGCATGAACATGTACATGAATAAGTAATTGATTCAAGTATAATAAACCTTGAAGGATTTGCCTCAAAATTCATGTACTATTTTTTTGAATACAGGAAATTTTACGTAAATAAGCAATTAATTTCAAGTATGATAAACCTTGAAACAAGGAGCATTGAAAAGTGGAACTTCACACATCAATTTAGTCACTTTTCTTTTACCATTTCTAGAACAAACATCATAAAATTTCATGTACTATTTCATTTATGATGTCTTGGAATACAGGAAACTTTGCACAAATAAGCAATTATTCAAGTGTGATATTACTTGAAGCAAGGAACAGCGCAAAGTGGCACTTCACAAATTTCACACATCACTTTGGTCTCTTTTCTTTTGCCATTTCTAGAACAAACATCACACCGTTTGTATAATGTAGCTCGTTTTCCAGTTGGGGGAATTTCTACAGCAAAATGTCCTCCTGTCAGTCTGCCTGGACCAGGAAGACGGGATGGTCTACCTCTAGATCAATACACTGGCAAATTTGGTGAACACAACTCTAAAATTTCAATCACCTACATGTGTCTAAATGCCAAAAAACTGTCAGTGCACCAATTTCCTTATGCACAAGATAGGAGTTTACAAGAGCAACATGAAGCAAAAAAAAGAACAGTTTCTTACACCATTTGATTGATTTTCTGACTGAACGGTGTGACCATGCCAGCTGGTCTGCAATGTCCACACCCTTCATCCCCTTGTTGTAGTCGAGTACACACTTGGGTTTCTCCAAAGCGATGCGGTCACGGTTCTGCTTGCCGGTGTCGGCCATCTCGGCTGTGTGCATCGTGGACATCATACGGACATCTTTTTTGTCTCGCCAGACCAAGGCGAACAAGCCTTTTGTCACTGGAGCGGTGAACAACATCATCTCTCTCAAGTTTCAAGGAGCACAAGTCCTTGGGCATGTCTTGACAATTGCTTCTCACCATCCCGGCAATGTTGGTTTTCTGGTTGTGTAGTTTCAGGTACAGTTCTGGGCTGCTGAACCAGTTGTCCAGGAAAATGGTGTACCCTTTGCCAAGAAGATTGGCATTCAAGTCAAATACAATTTTCGTACTTGCCAGTCCAGCAATCTGGTCTTGGCCGGTGTAAATTTTGAAGTTCCAGGTGTATCCAGCGGCAACTCCCGTGCTCTGGCAGACTCGATACACCTTGTTGCCAAACCTTGCACGCTTCTTGGGGTTGTACTCCTTGAACTTCAGTCTTCCTTTGAATTTCCAAAGGGACTCGTCGGTAGTAATCTTGCTGGACAGAATGTAGACGAACTTGAACTTCTCGGTCAGTTGGTCTATCACTGAGCGGAGCTTGTAGAGTCAATCAGTCGCATCTGCACGGTTGTTATCGACGAAATGCAGATAGGCCAGCAAGTCCATAAATCTGTCGCGGGGCATGGTATCCGGAAAAACAGAGTCTGAAGTATTGAGTCTCTCGTCCAGTAGGACTTCAAGTCGGGTTTCGGAATCAGTCCCATGACTATCATCATGGACAGGAACACTGACATCTCGTCTGGTGTTGTGTCAAACCAGCTTCGCATGTGACTTTGACTTGCTTCTGGTTGACTTTTTGGGTGTTCAGCGGCATAGCGGTTGGTCTCGTTGGCCGTGTGCAACGTCAGCTCTGGGGTGAAAAACTGCTCGAAGATTTGGAGAGGAGTACTGTTCTTGTCCAGTTCTTGTACTTGAACACCCGCTGTGCCTTGAAAGCCGTGTCGGCGGGGAAAGTTGTCAATCAGCCATCCATTGAATGGACAAAGCCTTGACCTTCTTGGCAGGCCTCGCTAACGGTGGTTGCCCGTTAGAATCGCTGTCACTAGTTACATTTTCTGAACTATGTTCAGATTCTAACATGAAATCTGAACCACTAGTTGCGGTTAAAGTTTCCCCATCGCTGGAAGACATTGTGTAATGCAACTGAGGGCCGGGAAGCGGCCAGGCAAATATATACCCAGCGCCACAGAAAATGCTGCTTTTTGACGAAACAAACAACCAAGTACACTGAATAATGGCCCGTCTATACGCCGAGTACGTAGTGCGTCGAAAATGACCCAAACCCAGCAAACTATTAACATAGATTTCTGCAAGTTAAGTGTTCTGTTTTCCATTTTAATTCATTCCTTTCAAAGTAAAAATCTTTGCCTTTGCCTGTGTTAAGTGGGCTGTTGCTCTTTGCGTGTAAAATTTTCCATAACTCTCAAGCATTATCACTAGTCCAATATACTGTATATTTCTTTTATTTTAAGTAATTTTCAGTATTTGGTAAAAGTGTACACAAATTTTGGAGCCCAGGGGGAATGCTCAGTCTATGTGATTGTTTGATATAGTAGTGTTTGGAATAGTGGCATCGTCCTTTAACCACTTGCCACCGGAGTTTCCGGTACCCGACACACATGCTTTATATGCATGGCCAGGGTCTCCGAAATCGGACACAGGGAACTGGGCCTTGTAACAAAAGACCGTACTCGGAACAACAGACCAGGCTGCTGGGCATTACCGACATTTTATCACTCTCAATAATGGAGATAATCCAGCCTTGTTTTGAAATGGTATACCACAATTTGGGGCATTTAGTGCAAGCGGATTACCACCGGGGACAAAAGTGGTCACCACCACTGCGATGAGCCACACAGCACCACTGCATGCTAATCTGGCCCCTGTTGAAAAGAAGTCAGCAATGCACTGTGCCAGGTTCTTGAGCAAAAGAAAGTTATATAACACTGCATAATCTGGGCTCTTTTTACAAGGCTGCAGGTCTGGCTGAATTACTCAGAAGTCAGTAGATTATGTCTGTCAGATTAGAGTAGAAACCAGACAGTCCTTCTTATGAATGTACATGTAAGTGTCCAGTAAATGAAGATACGAATTTTTAAAGAATTTTCAAAACAGAAAACAAGGATAATTATTCCGCCCCAGCATCATGGTAACTGCCCCCGCATGATATGAAGTGATTAAGGCAATGAATTCCTGTTTCAGTACTCCATGATATAACACTCTTCTGGATACAGATCTTTTTTTTCACATTCCTAGATGTTTTTACATAGGTTGTGTACGTTAAACAATAGAGGAAGAATGCAGGAGTTACAACTCTCGCACTTCAAAGTGCTCAGTGATCATTGCCACCAGGTCAGACAAATAATAGAAAGCATTCCAATAATGTCTGATTACTGCCTGCAGCTTAGCCAGAAAAGTGAGGCCAGTAATTATCCAAGTAATACTTTTGGTGTTTTGCTTACAATTAAATGCAACTTATTGCTGTGAGTAGGAAACAGAGAGAGAAAAATCCCTCAGACGTTAGACGTTACTATTGCCTTCATAGCTAAACTTTTTTATTTTGATACACAGCTCCATTATCCTTGCAAAGTTTGTCATTTCAATCTCCTCCCTCCAAAACATCTCTTTTCAAAGACTTGGTACGAATTTGGCTAAGACTGCCCAACAAAACATTGACCACCATTGGAAAGCCAAATTCATAACAAACAAAATGTGCTATTTCATCACAAGGAGTGTTCATGAGATCTTGTAAATACTTCTGTGTAAATGCTGGGCATAAAAAATGATTCAAACAAAATAGAAAATCTTATAAACAACATGGCTATTTATTCCCAAAATTAACTTCAGAAGAAAGCGTTCATTAAGGACAGTAACTGCACATGAACATTCAGGGCACACGGCCTGACACAAGCAACTGCGCAAGCATTAATTTGATGTTGTTATGAGGTCATACCAAACACCAACAAAGCATGAATATTCAAATTCTTATACTTCAGTGTGCAAAAGTTTTAAGGATAAAAATTACTAGTGAAAAATTGCGGCGGCGATCATGGGGTACAAAGGGGTCATGTGGTTGTGAAACAGATGGTGCATAGGAAGTGCTCCCTGCGCTCTGCCTATGGACATACTGGGCATGCCAGAAAGCAGTATCGCCCATGTAGTCTTGAAACAACTTTCAACTTTTGTTTAATCAAATCACCATTTTTAGAGCCAATGATTTTCCGCAATCGGTGAAAATGGACGGAATTTGCAGTATCAACACTTTGAAACTGAGTCCACTGCTTGAAACGGAACTGGCAAGATTTCCCTCTAAGAATGGCTTAAAAAGTAAAAAAAACTTTCTGCAAAGTACTAAAAACTAAATGCCTACAAACCCTTTTCAAATGCTTGCTTTTAATGAATGAATTATGCTCAAAACATGCTAAATTGCTCCACTCCAACACACGATTGGCTTGTCCGCACTGCGCCGCGCTGGTGCCGATACTTGTCAGCGCTATGGCGTGCGTGAGCCCCATGCAGAAAGGCGGCAGCCAGCACAGCGCAGCGGTCGGTACAGTACATGTACATGTATATTGTGTATGCACACATTGGCCGTACACACGCGCACCATACTAGCAATGAAATGAAGGCACAAACAAGTTGTTACTCACACATATGACTATTGCACACATGGGGAATTTATTCTGTGAATCCGCATGGACGCCTTGAAACAAGGCTAGTACCGCATGGCAAAATGATGAAATCCCGGCAGCAACACGGATGACTAATTACGTATTTCTTGAATTAAACGAAACCTAGTGAGCTTGGTGTACCATAGCTAATTGGGCCCTCAGAAGTGTTCAATAAAGAGTGAAGTTTTCAGTCACAAACATACATTTGAAGGCTCAGATTTAATGTTGACTTTCCGAATTTTGTCTCATTATTACCAAAGAAAATGGCGGGTCAATATCCAACATTAATGTAGTGGTCCAGCCCTGCCTTAAACTATCAGGGGGTGATTCGTCCACGGGTGAAGGAGGATGATGAAGGGAGACTGAACATGCCGAAATAACGACCCCAGACTTCTTGAGTTTGCAAGTATTGGTGCATTTTTTTATTCCATCACAAAGATCACACCAGCTGACCAGTCCCAAAGTAGTAGTGGAAAGGACAGGTTGAGCCCCAGTCAGAAATCCCAAGTGACGTAAAGTTACAAGTATAAAAGAAACCCTGTACAATTGAAAGAATAACGGACGTCTTTAGTCATGTAAAGGCTATTGTCCTCAAGTACACGCACAGACATGTAATGTTATACATGCAGCTTCAAGTGTTTGGCAGATAGTACCGATACATAAAGTTTTCCGGAAAGTTACCACTAATTCCTTTAAACTAAACCCACCTTGACTGTTTGGGGATAATCTATTTAAGTGTGGGTTCCTGCCCAAGCTGGAAACTCTCGGTTTTCCTGGGTTTTTGCATCAAAACTTGTTGGTTTGTTTGAAGTCTCGGCGAAAGACGTCGGCCATGATCTTCAAAATGCAAATGCGCGTTTCAGCTCGTAGGCCACAATGACGTCACCTTCATAAATTATGTTAGTTTACTATGCCCCGGATCTCCACATTAACATATTGTGATCAACGACTGTTACATGCAAGACCTCCTCTGTGACTTAACTGTACATGTTCATGTATGTAATTTGATTTCATACATGAGGAGTGGCACATGAATTGGCCATTGATTAATCGTAACGTGCCGGTGGGAATCAAGTGGTGGGGTGTGCAGTATTTTTGTCGGGATTTTTTTTTTTAATTTTCACTATAGAAATTATTTTTAAAAAGTTGGAAAAATTGCAGAGTAATTCCAAATTTTGTTGTTATTTTTGTTTCATTTCTTTCTTTTTTTGGGGGGGCGATGTGGTTGGGTAAATGATTTCCATGCATAGTTTAAAACTTGCTCTCCTATATCATGCTTAGGAAGGTATGAAACGGAATTTGAATTTCTGAAGCGGAATGTGGGATTTGGCGAAACGGAAAATACTCATTTTTGAAACAGAAACTCATTGGCTCTCCATTTTATTCCAGTCAAAATTAAAGAAAATAAAGAAATTCGGTTTGAGTTCATACTCATTGTTTTGTATTAAATAGGTTTGATTTTACTGACTGTACAGCAAAACATCCATGGGGGAGGGCTGACCCATTGCTACCACTGAGTCATTACAAAATGACATTAACACTTTAGCCTTTACATCACCATTATTTACAAGTACATGCTTGTGGGCATGTGCAGTCTTTCATGTACATGTACGGGAAACTAGCATTGGATCGAACATTACTAAATGCAATTTAGCATTTCCTATGCTGGTTTATATTTGCTTGTTCAGTGAGAAGTACATGTGTATGTTACAGTCAACTCTTGATATAAAGAACACTGTTATATGACAAACTTTCCCTCAGAAAGAACAACTTTTCAAGCCCCAAACTAAGATACATGTATGTAGATTACTTTTGTGTTAGTTTTCCCCAGTCAGGAAAAAAACAAGAATTAACTGTATTCAGGAACTTAACAGTCCTACCTAACCTTGACAACTATTCAAACCTCTCTAATGAGTGAATCTAAACACGTCACCAATGACAAACTTTAACAGTACATGAAAATCATGCAATCAGTCTTTGAATTCTAGTCAGTTACATATTTGGGAAACCATATCGACCAGGTATATTTTTGTGTTAAGACGGGCAAGTTCTGGTATTGGTGGATTTTTCTCAGTCCTTGGCTCCACTGGTTGCTCCTACCTGCTGTGACTAGGCTCAGTTTTGTCCATCTCCTCCACCCTAGGCGTAGACAGGATCTAAGACGTGTGTCACAGGCACCCAGGGAGGTTGGATCTGGTCTTCATGTCAGCGCCAGACACAACCATCCTCAAGCTGGATGCAGTTACTGGTAGCAGCAGTGATGACAACCAGCAATCCTAAGTTCTCAGCGTAGACTGCCTCCTGAGAGTTGATGGTGCGTTGTTTGGCATGCTTGTCATGGTACTACTCCTGTGCTAACTGATGGCAGTGCGATGGTGGATGTTGGGTCTAACTGCATTAAGTCTGGTATGTACCAGTAGCTGGCATTTCATCAACATCTCTGCTAGAGATAAGCCAATTGTGGGATGTGGTATCAGCCCGTATGTTATCAGAAAACATGACAGTTTGGTCTCCTCTGTGCCCTCTGGCATGCGTGACATAACAGCTTTGAATGACTGCACCGTCCTTTCTGCCAGACCATCCGATGATGGATAAAATGGGGCAGACCTCACGTTTGATGGCATTTATCTGTAGAAACTTCTCGAATTTAGCAGTGGTGAAGTTTGTGCCATTACCAGTGACAATGATTTCTAGCAGTCCATATGTTGCGATGGTATGATGAAGCCTTTCTAATGTGGCTTGAGATGTCGCTGTGTGCATAGCATGCTCCTCCACCATGACAAGAAACATCTGGTCCATAAATGGCCAGCGTAGTCCAAGTGCAAGCACAACCATGTCTGCTGAAACTGGGGTACAGTTGATGATGTCCGGCAGTGGCAATGTGCTTAAAGCATTGGCATTGCCATTCAGATGTCCTGGTTTGTACACCGGGTGATAGTTGTAAGCTGTCATTGTAAAGGCCCAACGTTGAATTCTGGATGATGCCATGGGAGATAGTGCTTGCTCCTCACTGAACAGCCCTAGCAGTGATTTGTGATCAGTAGCAGTCTCAAAGTGATAAACGTACATGTACAGGTGAAATTTCTTTGCCCTGAATACCACTGCTAGTCCATCCTTATCCAGTTGTTAGTAGTTTCACTCTGGCAGAGATATTGACAGCAAGGTATAAGCCACAGGGTGCTCAGAGCCATTGGACATGCGGTGGGCAAGCACTGCACCCACACTGTATGGACTTGCATCACAGGATAACACTCTGGCTGAAATCAGCAATTCTTTTGAAGTTCAGAAGGCTTCTACAAGTAGTGGCCTCCATGACCAGCAGATTTTTTTCTTCTTCTTTTTTCTTGCCTTAGAAGTGATAACAGATTTGGCAAGAATCAGCCATAATAGTGCAAGAGTCATACCGGTAGGTAGGACATCAGCTCTGTCACATTACCTGGTACTGGTGCATCCCTTACTGCTTGAACCTTCTCTGCTGTAGGATGCAAGCCTGCTGCATTCATATGATGCCCCAAATACTGTACATCACTTCTGGGGCACAGAACATGCATTTTTCCTGCTTCAGACGGAGTCCTGCACTCTGGAGGTGACTCAGGACCTTGTTGTGATTTGTGACGTGCTCTGCATCAATCCTGTCGGTTACTAGCACATCATCAAGTAATGGCACTGCATAAGCTACATGTATGTCTGCCAAAAGACTTTCAATTGTCCATTGGAAGATTGCAGGTGCAGCAGATACACCAAAGGGCATGCAGGTGTACTGAAAAACATATGTGCGCGCTTCATTGTCTGTGTTCTTGCATATAGGGTTGATTTGTTGTCAACAAATACCGACTCGAAGGCGTTTTCATTGAGGATGGAACCAGTGTTGATTTCCATTCCACAGGTTTGCCATTGAGTAACACAGTTACTAGTTACAGAGGCTCTTTTGTCTGTGATGTCATCTTGTACATGGTGTAATTTGGAGGCTGTGCACTCTCATCCACATCAACATTTCCATCAATGTTGTATGTGTTGTGCTGCGACTGTTTTGATGTCTATGGGGGTTTACTGCTCTTACACACCTTGGCCAAATGGCCTTGCTTACCACAGTTATTACCGGTGTACATGTACATGTATGAGCGAGCTCGACAGCTCTGTGATTAGCGGTTTAGTCGCCCACAGGGATAACATTTGTGTGATCCACTTGACTCCCCATGTGCTTGAGTTTGAGCTTATGGCTTCCCTCTTCCCTTCCCCTGGGGTTTAGCATTGCTGGCTTGGTGCGCCAGATGTTGTTTGGGAAGTGGGGAATGCTCGTCACTTGAATGCTACTGAATATCCTTAGCATTTCTGGCAGCCAGCTCCATAGCTTGAGCTATTTTCCAAGCTTTATCCAACTTGAGAGTGGATTCAGACAACAGTCTATGTTGAATCTGATCATCATTGATACTGCACACTAAGCAATCACGTAATGTCACTGAGAGTCTCCTCATAGTCACAGTGTTGTGCAAGGTGGCATATGTTTTTCTGCAGTGAACTGAGAAATTGACTGGCTTGATTGCCTCATTTTTGAGTTGAATTTATATCTCTCTACTGTGACAGATGGCTTGGGGCTGAAATGATTTTTGGTGATTGAAATTAACTCCTGTCTTCTCACCTGGCTTGTCCGGTGCCAGTATAACTAAGCTAGTGATCAGCTAGAAGTTGTTACCCCACAAATACTCAATAGCACAGCTTGCTTTTTACCATGTACTTTCACATTGTTTGCTTAAAAACTGTGCCAAACGGTCCACGTCTCCTCAGGCTGAAACTCTCCAATGTTGCCCAAAGTATTCATTTTACATCGTCACCAATTATTTAATTCTTACATGTCACACTAGACGGCCAGTCACATTGGCATGCAACAACTCGGCTCCCTAAGTTCTAACAACAGAGGGCACACTACACCTAAAAGTATAGATCCAATGTATCTGTTACTGAAGCACAGACCTAATCACCACAAGAATTTCATTCAGTAGAAAATACACCACACCCTTACCCTAGCACACATGAGCCCTTAAATAAAAATACATCTACATTAATAGTACATCATTTGAATAGTAATTGTAACTGGATGGAGGTGATGCTGGTACTTTACAGTGCAGCATAAAAAACCTTCTAACACATTGCTGCAAAAATAATCTCTGAGACTAAAAGAGAGAACAATTTGCAATCAAGGCACCTGCTACCTGTACATGCAGAAACAACATGTACCGGCGCGGCACAGGTACCGGTACATGTACATGCTGTTTACAGTCATTCCTCTGTTATATCTTTGGACAAAAATTGTGCATAATATGAATAGTACACTGTAGGTTGTGAGTAAGCATGATTTATTCACATGATTGACGTGGCTTTACCAGTACATACAGTACATGTACATGGAATGTGCACACACATGTAAACATGTTTTTTGGGCAATCGTGGACGTTCCTGTTGTCCTCTTTTGTTCATACTTTAACTTTTTTGGAAGGCCTCTATTAAATAGATGTTGACACGTCCGATTGCCGTATCAATTCCATCTTTTGTGTTCCCATCTGATCATGGTCTGCCAATTGCAGGATCTGATCCACCAGTCTGTGTCCTGCTCCAGAGGAGGATCAAGAAAGGTGGATCTGATCCTGATCCATCTTGTAATGGTTAGCGTTCCCTCTACACACAATTGCCAGATCTTATCCACCAATTAGGGGATCTGATCCAGCAATTTGGCAAAAGGTGTATCAGATCCCTCAATTGGTGGATCAAGTGGGAATGCGGTATATGTTCTGTATACAGTAAGGCCTGATAAAACTTGCTTGTTTTGAATATACATGTAATAGTAGCCATGCTTGAGGCGTAGAACAAATTTTGTCCATACTTACGTGTACCGGTATGACGCCCAAAGTCGTTTATTTCTTTTGTTAATTACTGACTAACTCTGAACTGAAATTTTCATTTAGGTTTTGAAATTTATTTATACAAGTCAAGCACTCATTACAACAGCTAAATTATCATAATAAAAGTACACGCTGAAAAGTCACAACATTAAATTTAGGGATTAAAGTAATATTTTTAACATAAAAATTAAGTCTGTGTTAATTTATGCACATTACGGATACCCGCCTGTAAATTTGAAAAAAAAAAATAGTGGCTTCACATTAATGTCCTGCATCACTTTCTTTTATACAGTTACATGTAATATTACCAACTTCACCTTTTTTTTCTGAAACTTTCAAATTCGAAAGGTTGACCTTTCTGTGCATTAATTTGAAGATTTATTGTTTCAACAGTTCATTTAATTTCAAAGGGTTTAAATTGTTTCAAGCTCAGAGTGTACTTTATTTCATTACAGGGGTCACTGGCTGTTGGTACGTGTACTTTATCTCACTGTTATGCCAACTGTTTTGATTCCACACACCAAAAAATACTCGAATATGTGCATGGTAAAACCAGAATTTGAGATGCTGAGTATATTCTGTTGATAACTTGATTTAGACTAAGTTTTATATGTATGTTACATGTCGTGATGTACAGTGAAAATGTTCATAGTGGTAGTTTCGTTGGCTGTAGCACTATTCAGAGTATCTGTTCCCTCTAAGAGCACTCTAAAAGGGATGAACTTTTTGCATCTTTTAAAAGGTTAATGTGTTGGCAAACTCAAGACCATATCAAAACAAATTATATCTGGCTTAACAATATTTCTTCTTTTTATTTTGCAAGAATCTCTTCTGGCCTCCAAAGAATGTAAGTATTCAGTTTGGGATTTTTAGATGCCCATACGTTCTCCAAGTTGCACCTGCCATTACATACATGTACATATTCTATTAGATCTAATCCCTAATGTAACATAAAACTAAAACACCTTCATCTTCAACCACAGACTTAATGCAATTTATCCAGTGCATTTATGTTTGCCTGTCTCTTCATTAACAATGTGATGTACTGATAATGCATAAAACAAACAAGTTGTGCTTCTTTCGTATTGTTACCTGATTGGCTGCTTGTGCTTCAATATATCTACCTCCCTGTTGACACCATAAAAATATGTTCATGTGTAGCCTTGAAGTCCACATAAGCAAAATAGACAATTGACCGAACTCCATGCACTTTTCTATAAGCTGGCAGAGATAGGAGATCTGGTCTATTGCTGGCAGCCTAGCTCGAGTAGACATTTGCCATTTTCATTCATACTACCAACTCAAAACTTTCCATTAAGTTGGAACCAAGTAGAACTATCCAAGTATCGTAGCATGTCTATTTTTGACACTTAATGGACTCTATCACCACTGCTTTATGAACCATTTCAACACTAATGTTATTTTCTTGTTCTGATCTATGCACTATAATATTAGGTTCACACCGTACACTACATCAAAATCAGTCATGAAGTAAATTGCTCCCATTCAATACGTTTTTCCAGCAAGTAAAGTTCTTTTTTTGTGGTACAGCAATTTTCACATTACATTTTGAATACCATTTGTCAACATGATCTGCTATGTGCAGGAAGAGGAGGAGACAAATTTTTACATCAAGCACTTAATGTCCCTTGTACTCGGGAGAGGTTCTTGTACACTTGGTGCAGGATGTGTTAAGTGCATGCATTCAGTTTCTGTTGGAATGCAAGGTCTTTGTGTGTGCAAAGGGGACGCAGTTGAAATGTATTCATAGCAAAGAAGTAATGCAATATTTTTCTATGTGTAAGCATGTTGAATTTGAAGTGTACAAATTATCATGGAAATTGAGTTGAAACTGATTAATACAGTGTATGCCTTCTTGTCACTATGAAACACGCTTAGATGTGTCGGTGCATGAACAGAATCAACCTCCTAATGGTAACCTGAGGTAGAGTGCGCCACGCAGTCATTAACCACTTCCTGCGGGGGACTCCGGAATCAGAGACGTATGGTTTATATGGGTGGCCGGGGTCTCCGAACTCGGACAAAGGAAACAGGGCCCTGTAACAAAAGACCGAACTCCGAACAAAAGACCAGGCTGCTGGGCATTACTGACATTTTTCATTCTCAAAAGTGGTGATAATTCAGCCTTCTTTTGAAACCATATACCAGGGTTTGGGGCATTGAGAGCGAGTGGATTACCACCGGGGACAAAAGCGCTCCACCACCGCAGCGATGAGCCACACAGCACCGCTGCACGCTAATCTGGCCCCTATTGAAAAGAGGTCAGCAGTGCACTAAGCCAGGTTCATGAACAAAAGACAGTTATACAACACCGCACAATCTGGGCTCTGTTTACAAGGCTGCAGGTCTGGCTGAAATACTCGGGCGTCAATGAAGGTCACCTGTCAACTTAGAGTAGTGCCTAAAGATTACTTGGTGTGGCTATAAACAACCGTTGAATGAAATGATGAATCTTTGAAGGATTTTGAAAATGGAAAAAATGATAGTCATGCCGGCCCAGCATCATCAACATTGAAAAATGCCCCGGCATGAAGTGGTTAAGGCAGTGGCAAATTTTTGAGTTGTTATAGACACCACTGGATGTGACCAGATGCATTGATCAAGTTTATCCCTTACATGCTTGATGGGGCTTAGGTTTCACTAGCCATGGTAGGAGTTCAATGCGATTGCCTTCAAGATACTGGGTAATCATTCTGGTGACATGAGGTTGTGTATTGTCAAGTTGAAACAAGGCTATGTTTGGGTATCCATTCAGAAATGGCCACACTACTGGCTCCAAAATTTCATCCTCGTATCTCTGGACACTGAGGTTAGCTTTAATAACTAACAGGTTGGTACAATCATTTGCTTTGATAGTAGCCCAGACCAGGATGCCGGGGTGCTCTAGGATATAACAGTCGAAGAATCATTCACCACAACGACAGTAAACTCAACTCTTCTGTCATTATTTCTAATACGGAAGCCTGATTCATCAGAAAATAACACTTGATTTCACATTCTCTGGATCTAGTCACAGTGTTTATGGGCCCATGCCAGCCTATGCTGATGACAATCTGACGTCAGTGGGAGACTTGTGTAAAGGCGTCTCCTTCGGAGTCCTACAGCGCAAAGTTATTTCTAACAGTCTTCAACCGTAACCTTATGAGTTGTTCATTTGGGTGTCTCCCTCACTGTAGTTTCTGCATTGCGGCGTTGATCACAGAGATGTCGCATAGTGATTTACCGATCTTGATTTGGCATCATCACTCAAGGTCTATGGTTCTTGGACGATCTGACACACTTCCAGTGCATCTTACATGATTGCCAATTCGTGGACTTGGAAATATGCAGCCATATCCCTTGCATGTCATTGCCGGCATTAAACATTCCAGTAGCACAGGCTCTGTTGAAATAACTCAGTCATGGCATTTCTCGTGTTTAGTCCATTTGCTGAAAAAATTTGGTTCCCGACTCTGTGAACCATTACACGTAGCAATCACTGGAATACATGTATTTTAAATACAAATTAGCCTATCAAAGCAAAACACACACGATTCATTGAAAATTTGTCAGACCAACATTTTCAGTGAAACATACATGTACATGTATCATCCAAGAACTCAGCTTGAAAATACAGGCAATCACTGTGGTAGTACAGGTATTTAAAATTAATTTCCACAGCATTAGATATACACACTAAAAACATACTTTGTCAACTTCCGTACTTTCCCTACCAGTCCATCTTTTCTTTTCTATTGATAAGATACCTGGATTTCTAGTCCCTACTGAAAATGTCCAATTCATTTACCTTTTGAGACCAATTTACATGTACTTAGGCGTGAGGTCAAAATACAAACGCTTTTGAAAGCGTTCAACGCTTTGTAAATGGTAAGACTCACGGACGGTCAACATCGAACAGACGAACGCTACAGCGAGGCTGGCCAAACCGTTGCAGTCGAGTACACCTTGCACTCTGCAGCTTCCAGTAAACAATGGACAGCTCATCGCATTACGGCGTCATAGACTTCTGCGGTCTGGTGGATTAGTCATAACAATGGCTCTTTACTTTGCAGCTCCACAGGAGGATTTAGATCGGCAGATTGTTTTAACTTCCTGATAAAACATGTGTATTGAGTAGTTGAGTTGCGCTGTTGGTTTCCAGACCCAGTCTTTTCAGACCCCGTCTGCCCTGGACTGTCTAGCTTCACGAGCAACCCTGATAACAATGGAGTTTGTTGCTTACACAGCCATTGTTGTGAACAAAAGATCCTATTCAGGGAGAACTTCACTGACCCCGGTCAGCCTTCCTGGGCTGGCCGTGAGGATTAGTGGTTAACACCTTGTGATAGGAAGACGCAAAATCAACTGCATTCCAGGCTACAGACATTTATCTAGCTTCAGATACGTTTTGAGTGGGTATTTTATGACACCATGAAGCATCGCCTCAAGAAAATTGTTCGTGTTTAAGCGTTTTTTAGACTGGAAAATAAATGCATTTATATGGGAGTGACGGGAAATGCCAAACACGGTTGCCTCATTTTACCGCCGAATCTATCGTCTATGAAAGGAAATATTCACATAGACGCAATATGAATTTATTTGGAACTTCTGTCCCGTGTACCATATTCTTTGAAGGTAATAACAAAAAGTCAAACTCTGCATCAAATAGTGCTGCAAGTATGTGTCAAGGTTTGGTTCGGTTCAGACAGGGCTTGGACATTTTTTGCCGAACTTCGGATTGGTTGGGGTTCGGACATGTACACACATGTACAAGTACAATGCACACTGAGACATCGAAAGGCTCGCTACGATCGTGCTGCAAAGGCCTATAAAGTATTTCTACGTATAAAATTATGAATCTGCTATCTCTCCTGATCCGCGAGCAACTTTGATTTGAATACCTTTTTTTATAAACTTTTTCCCCAGAGTTTGTTTACGAGTACATTCCATATAAAGTTATCGTCGAGGGTGTGACAGTTTCCGACCGTGTTTTGCCGACCAGAAGTGGTTGTGTTCGGACCACGCTTGACTCAACAAAACGATCGCAAGATTTGTGCAAATAGAAAAAAACAGCATGCTCAATTAGGACTTTCCTCCAGTACAGAATACAAGATTAAAATCACATTTCGAGCAAATTGTGTTTTGGTTATTTTGGCGAAACAGATGGCTTTTGAAAACTACGAAAATGGCTTTCGTTGCATATCTGAGGGGGAACCTTTCCAAGGACAGCGTGCACGTGACCAAGGGGGCGATTTTCCATCGGCCTCTTTTGAAGGGATAACAGCATTTTGTTATTTGAGATCTGGCAAATTCCATTACAACGCATTCGCACTGCGATCAAACCCTTCATGGTCAAATGAAAGGCAAGTTACGCCACCGCGCGAACAAAAATCTTCTCGCGCTGCGCTGAAGCACAGCATGCACCAAACCGCTTGGTAAAATTTTCATCCGGGGATGCCTTGGATTGAGCGCGAGTCTGACTGTGATCGGCATCCAACCAAAATTCGTTTTGCACTCCATTTATGAGACCATTGGCCTAATGTGGAACGTCATTACCTTAATATGAAACGTAAGGGCGTGGCTATTGGAGATTGGCAAATAAAATAATAAATCTGAATATACATGAGCACGATTGGATGTAGTGAGAATTAGAAATGTTATGCAGCAACAATGCCGTACGTTGCATGTTCTTGGTTGATTTCTGAGTGATTCTCACTACATGCTTTTTACAACCATCTCATGATGCGGGCCATTGTAAGTATCAGTATGTTCACACACGTGTGGAGCGCGCCGTACAACTTGTTATCCATTTTTCGTTGTGTTTGTTTTTATTAAGTTTTCTTGTATTTTTGTATGTTTTCCCATGTGCCATCAATAAAATGCCTTATTAAAGCCATACATCCGAACCGAACAGTTTGGTTTGGTTCAAAAGTGCCTTGTTTGATGATTTTTGCCTCGGTTCGGTGGTTCACCGGCAGCACTAGATTAAATTGTGTTTATTGTTTTAATTTACTGTGCATTTAATTTTAATAGGTAAAGTCAAACACCAGAGATAAGTATAAAACCCGACATGTTTGTTTTTCCAACAAGAATTTTGTGCAGCCACAAAGTATTCAAAGAGTACAAAAGAATGGTACGTACAAAACATATTGCAACGTGCTCGCATGTACTATTGACTTCAAGAAAAAACATGTACTTATATCCTTAAATCGTGCAGGTGCAGCTTCGAAGTAGAAAACACGTAGTTCGCGTACGTTTCTTCCTCGATCCTACACATGAAAACCTGCGAGTGCGCAATGCTGAGTCCCAGCTTGTGCACACGGGAAAAAAAAAGAGAGGTTTTATCTGTTACTACATGTTGGCGATCAGAACACCACGTTGTGTATGATTCAGGTAAATACTATTTCGAGTTAGTACATTCGATTCTGCAGGTATACGGTTAGGTGTGTATTTTACTCACAATACCGAGACAAAATATCAAGATTACAGGGTATTGAGACCTGAAAAGACTGGGTCTGGAAACCAACAGCGCAACTCAACTACTCAATACACATGTTTTATCAGGAAGTTAAAACAGTCTGCCGATCTAAATCCTCCTGTGTTGCTGCAAAGTAAAGAGCCATTGTTATGACTAATCCACCAGACTGCAGAAGTCTATGATGCCGTAATGCGATGAGCTGTCCATTGTTTACTGGAAGCTGCAGAGTGCAAGGTGTACTCGACCGCAACGGTTTGGCCAGTCTCGCTGTAGCGTTCGTCTGTTCGATGTTGACCGTCCGTGAGGCTTACCGTTTATAAAGCGTTGAACGCTTTCAAAAGCGTTTGTATTTTGACCTCACGCCTTACCCATCAGATCCAATTCACTTACCCATTGGATCAATTCGCATACCAATTGGATTTGCAATTCACATAACAATTGGATCCAATTCACTTACCAATTTAATAACCAATTCCAAAAGCAATTGCTTTTGCTTGGAATCAATTGGAATCCAATTGGGTTCTCTTGGTTTGAATAGTAAATTTGGACTATTTCAAACCAATTGACACCATTTGAATGCCAATTCACAATCCAAATGTAACCAAAGAACCAATAGAAACCATTTCAATACCAATTCAAACTAATTGAATCCCATTTGAAAAATCCATTTGATGGGGGAAACAAGCTGAAAGCAAACCAGTTGGAACCAGTTGCACCCCATTTGAAATTCCTATTGATTGAGGAAGACAACAGAGAGAAAGCATACCAATTGGAACCATTTCCCATTTGAAATTCCAATTGATTGGGGAAAATAAACAGCAAAGAAAATATGCCAATTGAAACCAACTGCGTCCCATTTGAAATCTCCAATTGATGGG
Organism: Acanthaster planci; assembly: GCF_054643075.1. Lineage (NCBI taxonomy): Eukaryota > Metazoa > Echinodermata > Asteroidea > Valvatida > Acanthasteridae > Acanthaster > Acanthaster planci. Next base: position 4,933,761 of record NC_141792.1, on the reverse strand, counting down.
GAAAACAAATTGGAGAGAAAACATACCAACTGAAACCAATTGATTGCCTATTTGACCCAATTCATTCCAATTAAATCTAATTCAAAAATCAGTTGGTTTGAATGGGCCAATTTTAGTAGGGGTCAGAGTAGATAACTGTGAAACAACTAGAATTGGTTTTCCACTGATATGCTGTCTCTTGGACCTCGTAAAACTTCTCACTCTTGTCCCATGAAATTCTAGAAAAGTGGTAAAAAGAAAGCAAATATACATGTATCTCCATATTGTTTCAAAACTCACACATATTAACATAGTACATGAAGTTTTTCCTTAGAATCTCAATGTATAACGTGCTTTAGAGCATGTATTGCCTAAAAGTATGTGTAGTTTATGTTGGTGAATTTATGTACATTAAGAGTGGTGATGTTCATTTCAGACTGGTGAAAAAAATAATGCAGTGGTTCCCCCGGAGAATGAGTCTCCTAGAAACCGTCTAGCTCACGTCAGGACGTCAAGTCCATCCACTACAGGAGAAACTGCTGCAAATATTTCTATTCCTACAACTGTAGATGATAGACCATTACCAACATTGAAACAGTAAGTTTATCAGACAGGATAAGTACCAAGATTCTGATCCTTACAAGGCATGTGCACAGGTAGATGGCAGTGGTGTTGCTGACTCATTTGTATTCACATCCAGTGAAGTGGCTCTTTTGTTTTTGGACTTTTCTCAGAAAAAAATGACTTGTAACTTTAACTGAAGCAAATTTGACTTATTGACTATACTAATTGTTTTTAATATGAAAAGCAATCCATACAAAAAATCCTTTCTATATTTTCATCATGGCCATCGTGGTGATTGGGTTAATTATAAAACCATGGGCATGTGGTGTAGTCAAAGGGTTCTAATATCGTCGCATGGCCAACACGAAGAGCCATCAAACAGACTGCTGGCATATGGGCTACAGCTGCACGGGCAGCAGTGATCAGGCAAATTCAAAATCAGCAGTTGTTGTAGTTACAAGCTTGATACTGTCACTTGTCTGATCACAATGGTAGCCTGTAGTGTTGGGTGAATCCAGCATTCTCGGAATGGATTCCGATTCCATCTCAGAATCATGATGCCACTCAGAAGTGTTTCTGATTTTTACTGCCAAAAGTAACATTGCAAATTGTGCATCTGTTAACCACTTCCTGCCGGGGACTCAGGAATCGGAGACGAATGGTTTTATATGCGTGGCCGGGGTCTCCGAAATCGGACAAAGGAAACAGGGCCCTGTAACAAAAGACCGTACTCCGAACAAAAGACCAGGCTGCTGGGCATTACGGACATTTTTCACTCTCAAAAGTGGTGATAATCCAGCCTTCTTTTGAAACCGTATACCAGGGTTTGGGGCATTGAGAGCGAGCGTATTACCACCGGGGACAAAAGCGCTCCACCACCGCAGCGATGAGCCACACAGCACCGCTGCACGCTAATCTGGCCCCTATTGAAAAGAGGTCAGCAGTGCACTGAGCCAGGTTCATGAACAAAAGACAGTTATAAAACACCGCACAATCTGGGCTTTGTTTACAAGGCTGCAGGCCTGGCTGAAATACTCAATGAAGGTCACCTGTCAACTTAGAGTAGTGCCTAAAGATTACTTGGTGTAGCTATAAATGACCGTTAAATGAAATGATGAATTTTTGAAGGAATTTGAAAATGGAAAAAATGATAGTCATGCCGGCCCAGCATCATCAACACTGAAAAATGCCCCGGCATGAAGTGGTTAATAGGGGTCATGTGCATAGTAACTCCTAAGTACGCTTAAGTACAGTCAACGGGTCATCAAGACATAACTGACTGATTGCCTATCATAAAAAAATTATTGCTTTTGTAGCAGGGGTGGATTTAACTTTTTTCTTTCTTTGTACTTGATGCAAAAGTCCATGCACTGTACTGGAGTAGCACCCCCTAGTCTACCCATCCTAAAGTTGCGTTGTGCCCCCAGTGTAATTGTTTACTTGATGATGACTCATGCAACTGGACCAGGCACTGTGGGCGTGCTTTGAGCCCCAGTCTCAGTAAGCAGGTTGGCAGTTAGTGAAGTAACACACCCATTTTATACCATCCAAGTTCTGCCCTGAAAGCTCAGACCTGCAGGTGGACTTGGTAGTGAACGCTCGAGTTGAATTGATCTGTAACTTTTCTTAGGTGCTGTGTTGGTTCTTTTTTTTAGTTTGGATTGGTCTTGTTTTTGTTTGGTTGAGCCTTACCTTGAATTTTTTTTTGTGGTTTTCTTTGGTCTAGGATTGGTCTATTAAGGTTAATTTTGGTCTTGGTCGTATTGCTTCTACATTTTAAGTTTTACTTCTGGAATTCTTTTGGCCAGATTTTCAAGTCTTTGGGTGAATATTTTTAAATCTGATTTTCACACAGTTGTGGTCTTTTTTTTTTCTAGCACTGTAGTTACTAGCCCCTTTTTGAATTTTTAGAAGAAATAAAAGATTTTGTTGTTGGAATCAAGTTTCAGCCTCTGTATCCCTATTCAGGGAGGATTTCCTGGCTCTACTACCTACTTTACATGACAATAAAACTTACTAACAAAGGCTCCATTGTCGGTCACCGACCACGTGGAAAAAACTTATGCTACAATTAAAGCCTACATTTCCAACAAGTCATTATGAACTATAATAGTTTCCTCTCCCGTGATACACTGCACAAAAGAAATAAAGTGACCAGAGTGATGACTAATGATTTAAAAATCACGACTAGAACGAAAAATGTCAAAGAAAGTTTTGAGCTGATTGCATTGGATTTAATCTGACGTAGATGGAGAGAATTCGGTTACGTTGGTACGTATCCCACACGTTGGTGCCCTAGAGCTAGTTTGTGCGTTACAGAACTTGATGCATATTGGTACCCGCTCAAAAACTTGTGCGTCGGATTCCTTCACAGGCTCCGTGGCGCATGATGTTACAAAATCATATCACCGGCCCGCGGTGAGTTTATTTACTATGTTGAAAGTATTTGTTGAATAAAAATATTTTTTAATTTGTCAGTCCCTTTTTTTTGATGGAAAGTGAATTTTGAATTTCAAGTCAGCCTATATGTACGCCTTTGTGCCCAGCCACATTTTTGTCACGTAAGTCGAAACCAAGACATTGAAAATTATGAACAACCCCTTAAAAGGAACGAAGTCAAAGTTTTGGTATAATCTCCAACTTTGCAATAAATCCCCTCCCAAACAAAAATAAATATAAAAAGTAAAATATGCAGCCACAAAATAAGCGGAAAAATATTAAACAAAACATACAAGTACATGAAACCAAAATAGGCCTACATAGAACCCAGTTCACTTTGTAGGAGGAGTGGACAGCTTTACCCCACTACCAATTGTTTTACCGACCCGCCACTGTTGCATTGCTTGATAACTTTGTTCCTGTGATTCCCGTGTTTCCCAAGTGCACCTCTTCTGTGCAACTGTTGGCATGGTTGATTTTTAGCACGAACTGCTAAAAATTTTAAGTTTCGCCACGACGCCACGGCTGTTTCATCATGTAATTTTTGGAACGTATCGAAATATAACCCGAGTGAAAAATAAGCCACACAACTGAGGGACTTGAATTCCAGTTTTGAAAACATGTACAAAAACAAGATTCCAAATAAAATATTACAGAAATTTATGGGCATCACCGCCCAATATCCGCATGATTACCGTTGTGCTCTGTAGAGCAAGAAAAGACATTGCGCCTGCAGCAAACACATGTACATTATTAAAAACTGAAACACAATGCACGCAAGCACTTCCCGATCGTCCTGTATGCGGTGAATGCGGTGGCTGCGTTCTGACCGTTCCAATGTTATCGAAGTATTGCATAATTCATGAGGTTATTAACATGACATTGGAGCAGCTTCGTGGGATACCTCATTAACTTGCCATCGCATGAGTGATTTTCTGCTTCCAGACTGCGGTCTGCACACAGCCTTGCAAAACCATGGCCAAAACGCTGTCAATCTGCAGCAACAATTATGCAAAGCCCCCTTGCCTTTAAGATTTTTAAGATTAGGGGCGTGCCAATTAGATGTGTGCATTTCTGGATATTTTTGGAACCGGGTACCCGTTTTTTGTCAACATCGAGTACCCGGGTACCCCGAAAAGAGATCATTAATAACAATAGCATTGGGCACGACCCCTGGTGGACCATGTGCCCAAAACAGGGCTCTTTTTTTGTTCATAGGAAGCAAGCAGCACGTTGTTCTAAACATTGGAGTTAATCTCTCGTACCTTTTTATCAAACAAAATTGTTGCCTTCAGTTTGCAAATTGTCTTTTTGGGGGTATATGAAACAGAACAAAATTCTCACGAGGAACATCAGAAAAGCTGACAGAACTGCAAACCACCTACGCACCAGCATCCACTGAAAGGAAATGTCCTGGATGCTGCATGACCACATACACGTGGATTGCACGTGCACAAATGGTGAACGCTGGTCTCGTCACGTGCGACCAGATCAGTGCTACATGTACATACGTCACGGAGGTGAAAGGTTTTTATGTACTAAAATACTTCCATAACACCATGATATGCACTTATGTTGAAGTTTCTGATTCAACAAACCGCCACCAAAATGCTTCAAATGGTGTTGAATGTATCATAAGTTAGGAGTCATCACTGTGAATTTTCTTTTCTCACAGAGACAAGTTGTATGTATGTTGTATAAACCGACTGCAACGAATCCTTGCTTTCAAGCAACAGACGGCTTTCTGAAGCTATAAACCTGATTGCTAACACGGGCCCAATTATAGTCCCCTTCAGGCAGTCCAATAAAGCCTGAAAGTAAAAGGTCACACAGCAACCTTCCGGAACCCTCGTGGGGTCCTCCTATGGGGATTTAACGTTAGGCCATCCTATCACGTTCACTAATTTTTGGAAGAATAATTCCTTACTGAAACCACACCGTGAAACACTCATGTTGGAATTTTACCTTTCTCTTCCTCAAGTAATATGTAGGAAAAGTCACATGGAGATAGGTAAAAAACGAATTCTCTTAACGACCTTTCACTTCCGGCAATATCATACCTAGGTGTCCATGTTCATGCACGTTTGTTTTCACTGCCCGTGCGTACGTGAAAACGAGATTGTGCAACGTTGCAAAGATGTACCTTCTTGCAGTCGATGGGTTCCAGATTCCGGTGAGTTGACATCACGCAGTTGTTGTCTGCAAAGGGTTAATAAAAGATAAGAATCTTTTGTAATTGGTGAAGGAGAATATTGCTTTCAGTTTATTACTTATAAATTATAAGACTATGTAAAATACTTTGAACTGTTTTTATTTCGGTTTTTACCGACTGACTACCATAAAATTTCAAACCGTAAAATGTCCATCTGTGTAGGAGACTGCATCATTGCACTGTTCTTCATGTACTTCACATTTTCGGAAGTGCTAGGTCAATTTTTGGCAGGTTGTTTCTCTTTTAGGTCAGGTGATTTTTCAGTTTCTATAAATCGATATACTAGCAATATTTTCCAAAGCCTTTTTCTGAGTTGGATTTTTTAAGAAGTAACTGAAGGAAAAAATATTACGAATTCTAAAATTTTTGCACGTTATTTTTCCTTTCCAAGGGTTCCGGAAGCGCGCCATCAGGGGTCAACTTTCACGCTCTATTGCTGACGCTGCAGCTGCCATGTAACTTCAAAAGGAAAGGTCATGTGACCACACATAGGAAAGCCCAAGTGAAAAAAAAGGACTTTGTGCAGCACTTCACCTTGTAAACAAGACAAAGTTATACAAAAATTTTGCCACACGAAGGTACCACAATAAAGTGGTTAGTTTATTATATAATTGTTAGTATAGCTTCATTCCCTTGAGGTTCACATTGTTGGGGTTTTAATGCATAAGTACTTCAACAAGTGACATTTGACTGGCCAGCTGTATAACTGTACTGTATGCACCTGTCAACCTTTCCCTTTTTTCGAATGAAAAAAAAAAACTTAGATTTGAAATGCTTTTGTACTTACAGATAACATCCTTCTCGCTGTTTTGTTCAATTCCTCATCCACTGCTCCGCTGAATTATTGAGGAAATTCATGTTGCTTTTATTTAAAAGTAATTTTGAAACGGAAGTTTGAATGAAGATTACGGCATATTTCTTGATATAAAAAATTAAAACTGGTTCTTGACTCTTTGGGTTTATAGAATACATTCAGTGCTTTGGTTACCAGCTAATAATAAGAGGCTGATCATCTGCACAATATGTGCATGACCACAACTTACAGTACGCCGTGTGGAATCTCAGTACCGCTTGTACATGTATATTACACAGTCCACTCTTGCTTCGTCGTCAATCCTGACATAAAGTAGTTTTCATTCGTACTGTTTTATTTGACAAAAATACTCTGAACTCAAACAGTAAGCACCACCACTTCCGAACAAAAGTCATTTAGGCTAACGGTTTGAAAATTACAAATACAGTCATGCAAGTGTACATCAACAGCGCCTCCACCTCAGAAGACAAAATTCCTTCGGTCTCTTGTTCATGTAGGTTTGGTACAATCATCTTCTTAGTTCCGGATTGTGAAAATTATTCAATAAGATTGCAACTACAAAAATCCTCATATTCAAGTGAAATAGAGTCAGAAGTCAACTTTGTGTTTTGGAGATATTATTTGGACTCACAGGATCGACAGAAATGACGACACCTTTCCTTGTTCTGGATCAGTTTAGGATTGAGACAGAAACATCTTCACGAATAAATAGGTACCATGTGGAAAATCCATTTTCAGCCAGAACCATTGTAAAAAGTTGCTTTTTTAATATAGAATTTCTTAATTTTGGGAAAATTAGATCAAAATAAGAATTCCAATGAATTCAAAAGAAGAAATTGCATAAGGTTTGACTCAACTTTTCAACTGTACAGCGAGCTATCAATGGTGCCCTCCCCGCGCTGCACAGTTGACGAACCCATCACATCATTTTTTTCTCTGCTGCACCTGTGTAGTTGAGTAAGCTACAAATTCACGTTGTAACACCGCGCGATCCGAAAAGTATGGGGAAAGCTGTCAGTTTTCGGTCAATTAACAAAAAAAAACCTGGAAACTCTAAAAGTCATTTTGATTAAGCAGACATTAGATGCAAAGCTTTATATGAATGTTAAGTCGGAAGAAGTATTTGAAATGACACGTAAAGAGTGACCTATCGCCCGTGAATTTTAGTAGATAACAAAAAATAGCTGTCGATCGCCGAACTGAAGTTTCATGTCTGACCACGGGACCAGGTTTTCAGTGGCACAGGGATTTTTCAGCAAGTCTGCCCTAATTTATTTACTTCTTTTATGGCCACCCGGCCCGAAAAAAAAAAAAGGAACCGGGTTTTGATATCAATGCGAAGGTACCTGGCACAGGCCTTATGCCAATGGATTGGATTCATAACCACCCATATTAAGCTATTTGTGGAGCATTCATCCTGTAAATTTCCAGTTTGGGGGAGAATTGGGCCATATTCACAGTGCTAAAGTGAGCAGAGACATAGGCATCATGTGTGGATGTACTGCGTGTGGGATGGCAAAAATTGAAAATGGCTCAAATTTCTCTATTGTCAGCACTCATCGTTAGTTCTTGGTTGCTGCCCCAGACTATAGGAGGGTGTTTTGTCGAGACTTCAAGCATTCCAAGAAAACCATGTTCAACATGATGTTGCCTGATGTTTCAGTTTGAAAACATTGTGAAGTAGTTGGTCTGCTGGTGGTTTGTGTGTGGCGCCTTTTGTGGTTCTGCAGACAAAACAAAGCAGCACTCAATAAGTAGCTGTTTTCCCTGCCAGTTTTCTTTAAGTCATAGAATCGTTTTGATGTATTCAATTATTTAAGGAATCGCCCAGGACATGCAAGTTGGGCCCGTATTCCAAATCATTCAAAACTTTGTAAAATCAAATTTACAGGAATGGAATCAATCAATTCTGGGAATCCATTTTAGAAAAATGAAATCGTGAATCAATTTCCTAAATTGGAATGTATTCTACCCTATTTCCAGCATGGATTCCCCAAGCTTAGTACATGTAGCTTGCTCAGTGTGTCCTAACATGAAAAGATGAATGCTGTATGATGATAACTCATGAAACTGGCAATCATCCTGTAATTTACACTGAATGCACTGTTGAATGAACAGGTATAAATTAAATAATAAATAAATGTACACACATTGTAATATTCCATTCTTTTGTCGAAAAAGAGGTATGACTGAGGTAACTAGAGTTTCAGGTTATCCAAATTTGAGGTAAAAAGGGTGTACAGGTACTGTAGACACTGTTGAGAGTTTTTGTACACTTTTTTGTGGGAGGGGATGTTAAGTTACTAGTTGCTGATGGACACAAAGAAGGCACTCAGTCCTTTCAATAAACTCAGGGATTGGTAATGATGAGATGAATACAAATGATTGATGGATGCACGGCTGTGTAGATGTAGTAGCCCCCATGTGGCATATCCCATTTAGCCCCCGATATATAGTATACCTGTAGAGTGCGATACTGGCGGTTGGTCAGCTAGTTGCTTGATGAGTATAGTTCATTACCTATCTTATGATGAAAACATATCAACTACCAGGTATGAGGAACTTTTTTGTGTTCTACATGAATGCACAGATAATACTGCAGCTTTAAAGATTATCATATCATCATGCAGCAATGTACATGTACATGAACTTTGTCATGGAATGTTACCATTTTTGCTATCGTGTGTGATTACATAAAGGTCACAGACCTGTACTTTATTTCATCGTTTTGTACAACATTTTGCGTACGTTTTTGTCATATTTGTTTGGAATGAAAAATATGAAATTCATTGTAGTAGTCCATTTAGCCTTGTTTTATCTTAAAGGTTTCTTACTAAAGCCTTTTAAAACCACTCTTTTTCCTTGTCTTGAGCGTTACCACATGGTTGCTTGTACCTGGTTACATAGTTTGGAACTGGTTTCTGATAGCAATCAGGTATTCAGGTATTGGTACCCAGTTCCAATGTATATATCCTTTTGAAAGATACAGTATAATATGCAGACCTTCTTTCTTTCTGCGTACGTATATATTTAGTTCACCCAGAAATGATGGAACGGAACCATCACACCGTCAATCTGACCAAGATGATGCTGCAGAGAGAGGTGAAGCTGTGAATGACTCTGTTGTGGCAGGAGGAGTACAGTCTGAGCATGTAGAACCAATGAGTGAAAATACCCTACGGCAAGCTGCAGCAGCTATTGAAATATTTGGACAAGAACTGGTAAGAATCCTTCCACAACCTCAGTTGCTCACAACAGGCTTGGACAGTTTCTGATATTACCGTACCAAAACGAGGTGTATTTTTTCCAGTACCGAATAATACCTACTACCAGTCCATAAATAGCATAAATAATTCTTGCTGATTCTTGCTGATGTGTTCAGAATGTTTGTAGAATCTTTTTAAAATTAAGGAAAACCACCATTTCATTTCATTCCATTCTTTGTGGTTCAAATCACGCAGGGTTGTGTGTATTTTCAACATAAATACCGCTGTACAAAAATGAAGTATCGCCCAAGTCTCAATCAAAATGATGTCAGTTCTTGAACATACTGTTATTCCTTTGTTGAATGACAGTGTCTTCCAGACTTTATGGCTATAAAATTTGTCCAATTGCAAATAAGCAAATAGAAAGTTTCAAATGGCTTGCCTCTTTGGATGCCCCGTCAGGTGTTGTTGCCATAATCTTTTGTGTTGCTGATTGTTGAGAAATTTGTCAATAATACCAAGTGATATGCTCGCTAATCTCTCAATTCTGCAGGTTTCCAAACTATTCTCCAAAAACTGGACATTTCGAGAAGAAGCCTTGGGAGAAGTAAAGCAAAAACTGGAGAATGAAGTAGAAACTATTGACAAAGATGAATTGCGTAACATGCTGAGAGCTTCAGTCTTCCTCTCATCAAAGGGACTGAAGGATAAGGTCTTTGCTGTAAGTGGATTTATTGCTGTAATTCTTTGCATTGCGTCATGTCTGTCACAGTGGGTGTTTATGATAAGTTTATTAGGCTTGTTAGAAGATTGGAATGTGACATTTTTAGACCATTGTAGCTTCAGTTTTTTATTCAAAAACAGTTAAACTTCAAATTTGCTGTACAGTATAACATCTCTATAGACCATTCTTATTTTATACAATTTGCATAGGCAGTCATAGTTTGCAGAAAAATCACCATTTGGTTGGTTTTGTTTTTGATTTTAGATCAAATTTGTTCAAAAATGTACATTTTTTCCCATTCATTTTAAAGATTTTTTAAATTTAGTATTTAGTAGTACATGTACTATCATGTGATAGCTTCTTTTGGCTTTAAACGCTTGGTGAATTATTCTATTACATTTTTACTGACACCCAGCTGTAGTTTTAAAAGCCATTTGTAGGAAAAACACAAGGTAAAAAGAACAGACCCAATACTGAACACCATTCTCGCACACATTCAGCTATGTCTAACATGATCCCAATTTTATGCACAAGTTTTCCCAGATGTTGCTGAGTTCTGCCATTCCACAAATGTTATAAATTACAAAATGAAATGATAAAAAGATGGTTGATTAAAGGTATTGTCATAGTTTGGTTCTTGTTAAGGTTTTTTGGTAAGTTTCAGTTCGCACAGTGTGTACTTGTTGAGAAAACAGTAAAACACGGCAACAGTGTTCTCCTCTTTAACATTGCATCCATTCATGATCAGCGAGATGAAAGAGAACTGTGGTTGTAATCTTAACCACTACCAGCCGGAGACTCCGAAATCGGAGCCGTATGGTTTATATGTGTGGCCGGGGTCTCTGAAGTCGGAAAAAGGAAACAGGGCCCTGTAACAAAAGACCGTACTCCGAACAAAAGACCAGGCTGCTGGGCATTACCGGCATTTTTCACTTTCAAAAGTGGTGATAATCCAGCGTTATTTTGAAACCGTATACCAGGGTTTGGGGTATTTAGAGCAAGCGGATTACCACCGGGGACAAAAGCTCTCCACCGCAGCGATGAGCCACACAGCACCGCTGCATGCTAATCTGGCCCCTATTGAAAAGAGGTCAGCAGTGCACTGAGCCAGGTTCGTGAACAAAAGACAGTTGTATAACACCGCACAATCTGGGCTCTGTTTACAAGGCTGCAGGCCTGGCTGAAATATTCGGGCATTAATGAAGGTCACCTGTCAACTTAGAGCAGTGCCTAAAGATTACTCCGTGCGGCTATAAACGACTGTTAAATGAAATGATGAATTGTTGAAGGATTTTGAAAACGGAAAAAATGATAGTCATGCCGGCCCAGCATCCTCAACGTTGAAAATTGCCCCAGCACGAAGTGGTTAATAGTCTCCCTATCATTCACAACGGGTACCAACTGTATACTGGCCATGAGTTATTGTATACAGATGGTATAGGATCAACTGGGCAACCTGGGACAGTTGGGGGCTTAACGCGATCAGCGTTCCCCAGTCTTCCCAAAGACCGACTCTGATCATTCAGTAGTTTGATCAAGTTTGATACTCGTGATTATGGTGCTCACAGTCCACTCCAACTGGCACAAGTTCTGGTTCGGAACCAGGGTTAACCAACCACCACCCACAGGCAACTGAGCTGTATTGTGTGCGATCTGATTGCTCAGATGCCCTCGTGGTTCTATCGGAACAACACGGTCTGTTGTGACGGTCTGCTGTGGTGGTCTGCTCTCCACCTACAAGCCACACCCATCTGACAGCTCAGGTTCTGTTGGGTTCTGGGCCAGCCACCTGCCACTCTCAGGGGACTAAACTGTAGTGGGTGTGGTGCAAACGCTCAGCTCCCCTTGAGCAAGCTTCACGTTGAATAGGTCTACAGCAGCGGTCTTCACTTCAGCCTACCGAGCAGTACATGCATCTACCAGTATGGCCCACAAAGGCTTAAACCGGGATAGCCCTAAGCCTCCCGCACTGGCTACACTGACCGCCCTGTGCCCTGAGACACTATCTTTAGACACTTTTTCATTGGGTTCACTCAGCCCTGACTCTGACACTACACCTTGCCAGGCCACTCCCCCATTGTCAGCCTCAGCCCTACACCTGTGCCCCTGGCAACTGCTCCAGACCCTGACCCACTACCTGTGGAACCTTGTCCACATCTCCTGGTTGCATTCCAGCCCACTCAGGATAACTACATTCCTCCCTCCAGTCCAGATACCGGACACTCTTCACACCTGTTCTGGGTCCTGCTTGTTATACAGGCTTGGATGTCCTTCGAGTACACCATGGACCAACCACAAGCCAAACACAACACATCTTGCAAAGAATTTCCCTCCGCTGCTAGTCTTACACCCTCAGAGGCTCAACTATGTCTTCTTCAGAGGGACATGACCCAGATACTGTGCCTGCCCTCTACGTCATCTATGACTGAGGCTTCCTTGCACGCCTCCTTCAGAAAAAAGTCATTCGCTGAGTCCCCATATCACTCGGGAACAAGGGCGTCATCTCGACCTTCTTTCTCCCACCGAAGAAAAACCTAGGCAAATGGAGACCCCTAATCAACCTCAAGCCTTTGAACAAGTTTGTCTGTCCAAGGAAATTTCACATGGAAATCCTCTGGACATTAATCCAGTCTCTTCCAATCCCATGTTGGGCATCCCGATCCACCTTCAAGACAAGAAGTTCTTTCATTTTCTATACAACAGGAACCTGTTTGAGTTTACAGCTCTTCTTTTTGGCCTCTCCACCTCTCCAAGGGTGTTCACCAGAGAGGTGAAAATCGTAGCAACTTATCTTCAAAAGCATGATGTCGCGTGCTGTTCCAATACCTTGACAACTGACTTATCGTCAGCAGAACATACACTGAAACAGCGGCTTCTACTCGCCAAACATGCGACCTCACGAGTCACCTCAGGCTCATCATCAACCACAAGAAGTCAAAGCCCGCCCCAACATAGTACCCAACATACCTTGGCGTGGTTTTTGATTACTGCCAAGGGATATATTTTGCTGAAAACCAAACACACCAACAACCTTCTGGAATGCATCAGGATCTTTTCCTCCGAGCGGTTGGCCCCCTCTCGGGCTTGGCTCTGCCTTCTCGGATTGATGGCCAGCATGGTGGATCTCATCCCCCTCTGTTGACTATAGATCCGTCCCCTGCTGCTCCACCTCCTAACATTCTTCAGACTCCATCAAGTGGGACTCCATCAACCTTCCCGTTCCTGTAACGAACTTCATCTGCCCTCACCTCCAGTGGTGGCATGGTGAAAGATCATCTCTCCCCTGGGGTTCCCTTCCCAAAGGCAACTCCAGAGATAGCGATAACCCTGGACACATCCCTCCTGGGGTAGCGAGCCTCCTTGCTGCCACTTCAAACATTGGGAACCCCAATTTCAAGGGAGTCATATCAATGTCCTAGAACTCCAAGCAGCATTCAGTGTGCTGAAGTTCTTTTGATCGAACCGCATCCTTATAGACTCGTTCAACTCACTCTTGCCTCCTGACTAGACAAATGTTCATTTGGGTGCTAAACCATGGAATCAAACTCCAGGTGACCCACATCCTGGGAGTCAATAATTCCATCACAGATGCTCTCTCTCAGTTTAACCGAAAGAGTAGACACTACACACCAGTGCGGTGGAACATATCTTTGCCGAAGTTGAAAAGCTGAACATCAAGCTTGTTGCCTCAGTAGAGAATGCCCAGCTGCTAGTGTTCTACACCAGATTTTATCACCCTCTGGCCTGGGCAACAACGATCGAACAGGAGCGCTGTGGGGTACTTCTCATTGCTCCATTCTGACCTTTACAGTTTGGTTTCCCTGCCGAAACCTGCCTGCCACACCAGATCTCCTTCACCAAGTGAAGTCGGACATACTTAATCTTCATCCAGTGTCCTTACACCTGCCCTTCTGGACTTTTTTCAGGACTTTCCGAGGCAATTGCCTAGATGGCCGCAAGAAGCCAATGCCAATCAATATGAAGCGTGTACATGTACAATAGCAGAATACGACATTTTACTTTATGGTGTACCGAGCGAGGTCTTGCCCCAACTAAAGCTCCTTTGACTGTCATTGCCAATTTTTTCATGTTTCTATTCAAATCAAGCCTGCACAAGTAGCAACCATCGGGAGCTACCAGTCCACCATCGCAGCCATACATGAGAGCTTCCTCGATAGTTCGTCTGTGTCCAATAATCACACACTCAATCATCTCCTCCAGGGAATGTTTATACAGTGTCCCCTACCTAGAGACTGCTTCCCTCCTGGGACTTTTCAGCCATCCTCCATCTCCTCACTGGTTCTCCTTTTAGAGCCCCTCACTCCATAAAAGCTAGCCTTCCCACTAGCGGTTACTACCTCATGCCGAGGCAGCGAGCTGAAAGCACTTTCCATTACTGAAGGCCACATTAGGTGGGAACGCCATGGCACCCGCCTCATCCCAGCTCTAGGTTTCCTCACCAAGAACCGGTCGGCCGCTTTTCATCTTCCTGACATTTTTTTCCCGGAAATAACCAAACACACCAGGACTCCAGACAACAAACCATGATGCCCAGTGAGAACTCTTAAATAGTACCTTGCAAAAACCAAGAAACTGAGAGGTACGACATCACAACTGTTCATTGTGGCAATAAAGCCACATCATGCTGAGACACAATAGCTAAATGGGCTGTCTTGGCCATCAAGTTTGCCAACTCGGAGTGGCCAAACATTTCAGACAATAAGACTCGACACGTCATCAGGGCCCATGACATCCGTGTTGTTTCTACCTCATGGGCCTATTTCTGGGATGTCCCAATGGAAGAGATGTGTAAAGCAGCAAGCTGGAAGTCCCCATTGATGTTCACCTCATGCTACCTCACTGATGTCCTACAAAGAGACTGCTTACATGGCAAGGTGGTCCTGGCATCAGTCACACCAATGCAGAGGGGTTCCTCATTGGGATGGGCTGACACTTGAACTACATGTACCTAACAGCTCCACTGCCTGGTGAATGCATTATAGCTATTCATCCTATGATTATATACATGTATTTAACTCTAACCACACACTTCTCTCTCTCATGTAGTGCATCCTTGTCTTAACCTTCCTCTGGGAAGTGGAGCTTCTCTGCATATTTAGTGACTTTTTGGGATAGGATGGCAGCAGAAGACTCCTTCCCCACAGAAAAATGCGCGAGGTCCGCTATCAAAACCTGCACAAACAGGCGGATCCTTCTCATGCTCCCCACTATTTGCTCTGTACTCCGCTGTGCATCATGGGTCTAGAAGGCGCACTACGGTTGATCAAAATTTTAGAGAACAGAATCAGGCACAAAGGAAATTTGCATATTCAGTGCTGTTTGGTGTTGTATACAATAGCAGACCTTGCCCACATTTCTGTGGGGAGGAGTGTCATGTACATGTACTGGTACAGCATATGTAGGCTTGGACATGTGAAGATATACTCCACATGTGGAATTTGTGTTTGCATGGTCGTTTTGTCAAGAAGGCTGGGGCTTATTTTTGTGTGTTTGAATGTGTCTGACTTTAATATTAAAAGCCAATAAATCCTCTCCAAAACAAAGAAAAAAGGCAGCACACATTTAATCAAGCATGGAAGAAAATATACATGCTGAAGATTACTCAGAATGACAGTGTATCGACAGGCAGCAGGGCACCAGGAAAGGTTTGAGGGCAAGGTTTTGTCCAAAGGAAAACAAGAGTTACTTTTTTAGAGTTTCCAGTTTAAACAATGTACTTTAATTTTCTAGTCTTTAATGAATGTCTTGAAAATTTAAAGACTTTCAGCATATGCCTTAAGAACTCGTGAATGACTCAAAACTTAAGATTTCAATTAAGATTTTGAGTGAACAACTTGAATTCAGACTTCGAGTCAATGACTTGACAATTCAGAGAATGAATTTCTCAAAAATTTAGAATGTGAATGAATGACTCGAAAACTTTAGAATTCGAGTGGAAGACTCAAATATTCAGGTTTCTAGTGAATGACTCAAAGGTTCAGACTTTAAGGGAATAACTTGAAAATTAAAACCTGTTTGTGTGTACCACCTGCCAAAAAGTGTCTGAGTAAGGACTTTTTTCAACAACGTTTATTCCCCAGAATGTGTAAACATGTAATTGCAATGTTGAGTATCTGGTTATTTTCAAATAACTTTCAAGCATCTTTCCTTTATGATTTAATTGTAATGCAAACACTGTAAATTTGGCTGCCTGAAGGTAATTTTTCACCATTATCCTCACAGGTAAATTCCAGTCAGATGTAATGTACTTGTATTTTTATAAAACTTCAACGTAGGAAGAAGAAAGAGACAGGACAAAATTTGTAGTCCATTGGGCAGGAGTTGACTTGACGCTCAGGTTCCCCTTCCTTGAATGGAGCGCTGAATAAAGTTCATTCCTAGTTGAAAACTGGTTTTAAATCTTTGATTTTTGGTCAGCTTGAGAATACGACACTTCGTTTCTCATTTGCTGCTTGCAACTGGGCTTTTAGTGTTAAGTATAATATAACCGCCTCTTTTGTTGCATTCTGTTTCTTTTTTTTACAGAGTCCAATTCCAGTTTTAATTCAGTACATAGCTCATCAATATGCCAAATCTTATTACTGCTTTATCAATTTTAATGGCATAAAGGGAGGAGTCCTAGTTCCCATTCTTGATTAATTTAGGAGAAAAAAGTTTGTACAATATTTTAGGAAACCAATGAAATTTGTGGGAGAAATACTTTTAATAGTACAATTCTATCAAAGTCTGAATTTTCTTGTAATTCACTCAAAGCCCAACTTGGAAGTCTGAATTTTGAGTCATTCACTCCAAGTCAGAATTTTCAAGTTATTCACTCAAACTTTGAATTTTCAAGTGAGTAACTCAAACTCTGAGTCTGCCATTGGAAGTCTAAAGTAATCATGTTAGCAGTACTAATTTTGTTTGTGCTCTATTTTTTGCCCAGTGATGTCGCCAACAGAATGCCTAAATCATCCAAAATTTGTACTTCATTAAAAACTTCATGACACTGTAAAGATAAATGCATGAACATGTATGGCTGAGAAAACTGGCATTATACCAACTAGCAGTACTAGCTGAAACAGAGAGGGCTTGCGGACCATGTGAATAGGCCACTGGTTGTGTGCTCTGGTTGTCCTCAGGAGTGGAGGACAACCAAATTTATTGACATTTCACTTTTATTCCAAAAATAGGCGATTCCAAATGTTTCAAAGCAATATCGAAATATGGCGATAAAATTGTGTTCCACCCCTCGTCTTGGTAAGTTTGAATTTTGAAGTCATTCATTCATAGCCTGAATTAGTCTGCATGCATTTTCGTCATTCATTCAAAGTCTGAAGTTTGAGGCATTCACTGAAATTGTGAATTTTTTAGGCATTCTTTCACTAGAAGTCTACATTTTCAAGGCATTCATTTAAAATTAAACTACAAACTGAAAACTGGAAATTAGAAAAAAACAGTAAATACTTGTAGGCTTCTTCGAAGACCTTATGCTTTCTCAAGTTGCACTGTCATTCAGTAATGAGAGTTTCTCGTTAATTTACAGCATCATTGTTTTGAGGTATTATTTGTTCATTGTCATTTGTGAGAATGAAACCAAGATGTATGACTAAGAGGTTTTTGAAGTTTTCTAACTGTAACTACACCTTGTTTCCGACTGTATAAACCCTGCCTCATGAATAGTTCATCAGACTTATTGTAGAAAAGAATAGACGGGTACAAGAGAGGTGTAGCAGTCATAGGTATTCCTCAGCAAGTACTCCAGTTCACCGACGAATCTGTTGCAACCTTCTAAGTTATTGTTGTTGAATGAAGTCGAGATAAACCACACTTTGCAGCCAATTTTACTTTTTTCTGTATTGCTCGAACAGCGCTTCGCTTTGATACCGTTGTCAATGCTGGCCTCCCAAAATCCAGCAGATCCAAATTGGCACAGTTTATGCAGCTGTTCAGCCAACTCCTCCATATTAAGCAAGAGGTCATAAGTCGAAGTACCACCCCAGTAACCTTCAGATTTTTTTGCAAGCGTTCGTACAAAAATTAAGCATATAGTGTTATGAATAAACATTGCTGTCAGGGAAAATCCACCTTTATTAAAATTGAGGAGCACAGAAATGGTTTGTACAAAAAAAACCCAGTGGTTTGATCTGTGTGGAAACAGAAAATAAAAGCACAGATTGAGATATCAGGTTTGTAATTTGATTGACAGAAATCTTCATTTAAATATTTGATCAATCTACTCAATCATGTCCTAAAACTGTCAAGTGACATTTGCAGGCCTTCCAGACTTCTTTAAGATTCTGACATATTATGTCATCATGTATCCAGAGCTTTAGACTGGCTCCTGACCCTGTCATCATCATTTCAGACCTTTTTGGCAGCAGGAACCAATGTAAACAGCACTGCATGCTGCATTTCATTTAGCTGCTTGATTGTAGCCAGCAACATGGAAAAGGATGGACACGATGTGCAGTACTTTTCAATTGAAATGTAGAGTAGAAACAAATTAAGTTCGGTCTTGCCATTGCTCTTACATTTATTCGGCTTTTTTTTAGCCTGTGAGGCAGCAATGTTAGCCAAAATGTTTGATGCAGTCACTGAAATACTGAGAAGGGCTGCCTCATATATGGATGGGCAGGGGATTTGGGGTGCATAAATTCCATACAGCTACTCTACCGGACAAGTTTGTCAATGCCATCATGTATCTATGCACTGAAGAAGATGTGTACTGGGTAACAATTTTTTTGTATTACGCCAAAAAATTTGTAAACATTCAAAGCACCAATATACCAATGACCTGTTCTGGTTCCTGCATTTCTCCAGTAACTGGTTGTATTAAAGCCGTCAGTGAAAAATAATGGACATCTTTGGTGAAGCTTAGTGCACTAATAAAATCTTTTTTCTTTGCGATGACATACCAGTACTTTTTTCAATAAGGAAATCTGTGACTTAGGATTGTATCTCATTTTACATTTATAAAGTGAGCACCTTTTGGGGTGACAGACAATCCTGTGCTTTCATTGGGTATATTTTGCAGAACATAATTACTGCTATTTCGTGTTTTTTGATTCCAGGTATTTATGTCTGCACTTAGTCTAGTGAGGTCACTTTATGAAGACTGGATTCCAAAGCACAAACTTAACAAAGCAGACACCAGCCATTCACTAGAAGTTGTTGTGCCAGAGCTGATGACAAGAATAGGAGATACGGTAATGAACATTATTTGTTGCTGTTTGTAGCCATATTGACTGCTTGATTGCTGAAGGTTTCCTCAATTCAAACGGCTTGGCTAGGCTTGAGCTTGGGCTCGTGGTTTTGGTTTGTTTTGTAATTCATCTGCAAGATCTTTGGCAGACAAATGATACAGGAACCATTTGCCCTCTAAAATTGGGGTGATAAACTTGCCAATGTGTTCTTGAACATAACCTTAAATAAAACATGATTGAGATACGGTCATTCCACAACTTTAGTTAGGATGCAAGGTAAGTTTGTTTAGAATAAAACATGGGAGATGTATACATCATTAGACTTAATGTATTATATGAAATTGTGGCAGAAACTGCAACCTGTTTGGTGCAACTTTCTCTGTACACACATGCATTTTACACTCTTATTCTATTCTCTTTACTTATTTTGGCTATTAATTACGTTAACCCTGATATTCAAGATGGGTTGTTTTACTTTCAACAACTTATACAGTGACAGCACGAGTTACACTAAACAGAAGTTTCAAACGTCACTGTATCTAAGTTACATTAGCACTTTTGTGTTAAAAGCATTATACTTTGTTGGACCCACAACAATCTAAAAGATAGCTCTCAATCTACGTCATTTCATTTGACAGCTGCAATAAATACAAGAGATTCAAATGATAAACTTAATTTTGCAAAATAAATAAATATAAATAAATAAATTAAAAATAAATGCAAAAATCTTCCCAAAAGAGGGCACTCTTTGCAGAAAAAAGAGTGTGCTATTTCCTTTGTCAAAATGCAGTTGTTGCACAAACTTGGATGTGTGCATGTATATACATGTAGCTTCTCTTGAACAGCTGCTTGTTTTGCAATGGCCTCGTAAAATAGACGTTCCAATTTCTGACCTCAATGTTGGCAGGCATGCAAATAGTCCAACATTCGTCAAGCAGGACTGAGGGTGTCAACAAATTTGCTTTAACCACATGCTGCCGGGTGCTTATAAAAATGCAGTGCACACATACTGGCGAGTTTCAAGTTTTCAGTTTTCAAAATTCTTCTAAAATTCACCATTTCATTTAACGAATGTTTACACCCACACAAATGACTCTTTGATGGCTACTCTAAGCTGACAGGTACCTACATTGACTTCTGAAAATTTCAGCGAGGCCTGCAGCCTTGTTATGTAAGTTTCTTTTGTTCCTGAAACCGGCACAGTGCACTGCTGGTGTCTTTTCAATAGGGGCCAGATTAGCGTGCAGCGGTATTGTATCGCGCATCGCTGGAGAGCTTTTGTCCCCAGT
The DNA here is from genome assembly GCF_054643075.1 of Acanthaster planci. Lineage (NCBI taxonomy): Eukaryota > Metazoa > Echinodermata > Asteroidea > Valvatida > Acanthasteridae > Acanthaster > Acanthaster planci. The sequence goes on along the minus strand of NC_141792.1, from coordinate 4,913,328 downwards.
GGTAATCCGATTTCCTCCGATATTGACAACTGAAAAAATGTTGGCAATTCGCAGCAGCTCAGTCTTTTGTGCTGAGCACGGTCCTTTGTTACAATGCCCAGCTCTTTTGTCCCGGTTTCGGGCTCCTTGGCTTCATGTATAAAGCCTACCGGTAGGTGCTCGAAAACAGGTCCACCGGTGCAGTAAGTGGTTAATTGAAACTTGAATATGTACATGGGGTTGCCAGTATTTCTTGATTTTTTTTTTCAGACTTGGAAATAACACTCCCAAACTATTGAGACGTACAGCAAAAACTTAAAAGCGATTTTGTTCTATTTTTAATTCTTTGAATTATAATTATGACAAAAACTCCCAAAAGCTCCCTTTTCTTTTACTCTTTATACCCCAGTGTCTTTTTTCACTCTGATTACAAAAAAAAGAGTTGCATTAGATCCAAACCCATTCCAGTCACAACTAACTGAGAATCAGGGGTGGGGTTTACATTGAATAGTTGACATGGACTTGTAATTTCTCGGAAGAATTTCTTTTTCATTCTGTTTCTTTGTATTTTAAAAATTATGGTTTGTAGAATGCTCGACTGAAAGCAGCAGACATTGACTTTATACGTGAACTGGCATCGTACAAGGAAGTCCGTCCTTTACACAGTGTGCCTCACCATTTTGTTGCTCCATTCAAAGGAACAACTCAAGCAAAGATAGCAGTAACAAGGGTGGAAATTGTGGAGAAACTTTTAAAAGACTTGGGCATTGAAAAAAACAGGTATGTAAGAAGCATTCTGAGCACTTAAAAGTAAAGAGTAGTCAAGGTTTTTTGTTACAGCATTGGAACATCATTTTATTTGAATATACGGTACTTTTATTCTTTCGGTCTTTTTAATCACTTGCTGCTGGGTGCTTTGAAAAAATGCATTCCACACATACGGGTCATTTTCAAGATTGTCAGTTTTCAAAATTCTTCAAAAATTTGTCCTTTCACGGACGTTTAAACACAAGGAAGGACTCTTTGGGCACTACTCTAAACTGACAGGTAGCCTTAATTCATTGACGCCTGAGTTTTTCAGCCAGGCCTGCTGCCTTGTAAAAGGAGCCCAAATTGTGCGGTGTTATGTAAGATTCTTTTGTTCCCAAAACCAGAACAGTGCACTGCTGACCTCTTTTCAATTAGGGCCAGATTAGCATGCAGCGGTGCTGTGTGGCTCATCACCCCAGTGGTGGAGCGCTTTTGTCCCCAGTGGTAATTCCCAAACTGTGGTATACTGTTTTAGAACAAGGCTGGATTATCTCCACAATTGAGAGTGAAAAAATGTTGGTAATGCTCAGCAGCTCAGTCTTTTGTGCCAAGCATGGTCTTTTGTTACAAGGCCCAGTTCTTTTGTCCCAGTTTCAGGCTCCCCAGCTTCATGTATAAAGCCTATGTACTCAAAACAGGTCGCCCGGCGGGAAGTGGTTAAGAATGTGTCTGAGTGTCTATGGTATCCTTTATGCTTTCTGGAAAAGCCAAGTGTACTAAATATTAAATACTTTGTTACTGTACATCCAAAAAGGTTGCTCAAAATTCTGAGTTGAGTATTCAGAAAATGTTGCAGCTTTCAGAGTATAGGGAAAATTATTACAGAACCATTTTCAGTCATACACATTTAAAGACATGAAAAATAAAATATAATTCATATGAATATAACGGCTAGAAATCATTGGAAAATTTGTAGTCTGATTTAGTTTTTACACAATAGAAGAAGAAAGTTTATTTAGATTAATTCTTAAAGTCACTAAAGACAGGGGTAACATCGGTAACACCATGTGGATAGATCTCTTTTGGAAGAGGTATGGTTCTGATAAGAACCGTTGAGTGTAAACTTGACGTTTTTACCATTGTGCTCTGGTCCTCCACTCCTGAGGATGACCAGAGCACACTGGTCGAAATGTGGAGTTCGCACTCAATAGTTCCTATCAGAACCATACCTCATCTATAACAGATTTATCCATATGATGTTACTGCAAGCCCTCTCTTTAGTCTATCTCCACTATGCAAACATTCAAGTCTCTTCTTTCTTGATTTAAGTTGGTTCAACTCTACTGGCTCATGTATTTGAAAATATATAAGAAATCCATCCCAGATTCCCAACTGATTCCAAAGTGGGTTAGCGTGTTGGAAGGTATGATAGTACTAAAAGGGCATTTTTTTTCATCTTATGTCCAACTTACCCTGGCTCCTACATGTAGCGGATCCCCAAAAAATATTTTGCCAACTCTATCCAACATAACCAAGGAAAACAAAATTGAAAGATATGAGAAACCCATTTTCGTGTTGAAGAAAATATACTTAGCAATGTCTTTTTTACACACCAATTGGGCCTCTACTTTTTCCATAACAGTAATGTGTACCCATGCAGTGACAGACTGTGGTGAAGTTGAGTAGTAATTTTGCATGCCACATAAGGCCAGAAAAAAATAGAAAGGTATGCTTCTGATTATATGCCTCTCAAAAATAGGTAGGGTTGGTTGGTCGGAAAGTTTTTTATGGGGGTAGTCAATTTTTGTGCTGATTAAATGGGGATTAAAGATACCAACATTGCCACTAGAAGTGATACAAATTTGCCTTCATGTAAAAAGACAGTCGAGAATTCTGAAGTCTTCTGCTTTCAATCTACCCCAAACAGTCGCTAAATATGCAAATTCCTTTGCATCTGATTCAATTCGCTAAAACTTCTGATCAACCGTTGTGTGCCCTCTAGTCCCACGATGCATAGTGGAATGGCCACCATCTTCGTCCTTTTTTTCCCTCGGTGGGATTCTAAGCGGACCTTTTTGACATCTTTGAGTTTATCGAGTTTCCATTTCACTTCCACACCTTAATGATGTTCTGATCAAACCGTAATGTAATGTAATAAATGTACATGTCAATATTTCTAAGTTAATGTGTGTATTTTCTTGTTTTGGTGATGTTTCTCTGTTCTCATGTGTGTGCATTCTATAGAACATTGACCCTACATGTAGGCTAGGTAGTAACCAAGTGATACATAGGGTCAACTTGGTGACAGTGGAATTGTTGGGAGTTGTTTAGCAGGAATTAGCGTGCTCTCCTTGATTCGGCAAAATGTCCATGTCCTGGAACGCTTAGTCAATTTGGGGAAGGCACCTAAGGCAAAGACCTTTTCGCAGAGAAGTTCATGGAGATGATAGAGTCGGGAGTTAAAAGCAACGACACAACACATAAACTTAGCTTACGTGAACCTCCACCGCTGGCGGTTCCTCGCAAATCCCGTCCTGATGACCTCTGGGCTCTACCCTTTAGACCTCTGCATCAGGGCAATTCTGGTTCCTTTCGCCCCTTTCGTTAACCCAGTTACCAGACAAATTGCGGCTGTCCATCCCTTTTCTGGAGGTACAAAAACCACCCCAGAGGAGCTTCAAGGGAAGAACTACCGAGTCACATTGCTAACTATTCAGACCTTCCGCCGACTGCTGATCCCAGACCCATCGGCGGGTGACTTCAACTCTTCGCAGGGTCTTGGGAGAAAGTCACACTGGACAGCTTGGTGCTCGTGACCATTCGTTATGGATACACCCTCGAATTCACACGAACGCCCTCTGCCTGTACCTATCCTATGTCCGACTTCAGTTCCTACCGACAGAAGCAAACGACAGACACTGGAGTCTGAGATAGACTCTCTCCTTCAGAAACAACCGGTTCCCAAATCTCAAGTGAACAGGGGCTTCATTTCAACGTTCCCCCTCACTCCAAAGAAGGAACTCAACAGCTGGGGACCTATTGTCAACCTCAAATCTCTGAACTGCTTTATCCGCCAAAGGAAATTTCGCATGGAAACCTGGTCTTCGGATGGTCACCCAATCTCTGCAGATTCCATGTTGGGCCTCTTCCACAGACTTGAAAGATGCGTACCCTCACATCCCAATTCACCCATGAAGCTACGAATATCTATGCTTCATTTGCAGATCATTCAATGAAACAGAGGTTTCTACCCACCTTACCTGCGACATCACAAATTGACTGGGCTTCATTATCAACTGCAAGAAGTTGAATCTCACCCCAATGCAATACCCAACATATCTAGGGGCATCTATTGACCATCAACAGGGTATAATCTTACCTATGACCTAATGCATCGACAACCTTCTCGACTGCGTGAAAGTCTTTCTACCAAGAAGTGGGCTCCGACCTGCGACTGGCTCAATCTCCTGGGCTTGATGGCCGGCATAGTGGATCTCATTCCCCTCTGCAGGTTGCTCATGCTTCCACTACAACTTCATTTTTTAGCTCTCTACAGGCCAAAATGGGACTCAATCAATCTCAAGGTCCCAATCTCGGACTTCATCCGCCCTCATCTCCAGTGGTGGTTTGTGAGAGACACCTCTCTCTCAGAGTTCCCTTCCCCAATGTGAACCTGGAAATAACTATAACCTTGGATGCTTTTCATCTGAGCGGGGGAGCCTCCCAACTGCCGCTTAAAGCATCAGGAACATGGGACCTCCAGCTCTAAGGGAGTCACATCAATATACTGGAAATTCAGGCCGTATTCAATGCACTGAAACTTTCTGCCTGAGCATCATAGGCAAACAAGTCTTCATTCCCTCGGACAAGTCCACAGTAGTGTCATACATCAATTGCCAAGGAGGCACGCATTCTCCCCCCTATGCCTCCTGACCAGTCAGTTATTCCTTTGGGCCCAGGTTTATGGCATCGACCTTCAGATGACCCACATTCCTGGTGTTGACAAATCCATCGCAGATGCTCTCTTTTGGGGAAAGGTACGTCCCACAGAGTGGACTCTGCAGACCGGTATAGTTTAACAGATCTTCACCGAAGTAGAGAAACTGAACATTGATCTTTTTGCCTCAGCTGAGAATGCCCAACTGCCAATGTTATGCACCAGATTTTACCACCCGCAAGCCTGGGAAATGAATGCTCTTCAAATCAGCTGGGAAGGGATGTTGGACTACACTTTCCCTCCATTATTCCTAATACCAGCAGTTCTCTCCAAGGTGGAATGGGAAAGCTGTCGTGTCCTCCTCATCACCCCCTTCTGGCCACACCAGCCATGGTTCCCGCGTCTGACCAGACTTCTCATCTCGGAACAAAAGACCTGCTGCTGGGAATTGCCATCATTTTCCGGCTTGCATTTTTCGAAGGTAATCCATCCGTCAGAGCTGCCAAGTGGTAGGGATTTTCCATAATTGGTATGGAAATTGATTGTGATTACGGAAATCTTCTGGCGATCATGCACAAACCATGCAAAATGGTTCGGTTGATACTTGACTCGGCCCACTCTCAGACCGTATGCAGTGTCCTGCGCTTGCGTGCACGTGCGGCGGTGAAACGTGTCAAGACCGACTCCGCAGCGATCCGGACATTTTGTTTACGCCACACGGTTACATGTACATTGTACATATACATGTACATTGTATGATACGGTAACCAGTGAAACATACGTAGGACTACCTGTGGCGCGCTGGTGCCCGACGACACACACTCGCATAAAAAACGCTGTTTTTACATGGGACAACTCGACATGGGAAACATCAACCAATAACACAACTCGAATGCACGGACAACTCGGCATTGCAAGGCATAGTGCAGTATTGTGTGTGCACATTGGTGTTGGAGTTGGTATGGGTCCGAGCTATTTTTGGTCCAAATTGGTGTGATACCCATTTCTGCAACAATCACGGCATGCGTGTGACGCGCCGTGCATGACAACACCACGCCACCGTACTCGCTCGGATATTTCTATGATCGCACAGACTTCATCGTTTCTTGGAAAAGAAATGGCTTCTAAGGCTAAACATATGAAAAAGCTGCAGACGTGTAGAGAATAATACCACAAGAAATGGCCATATATCACGGCATCTTCAAAGGGTGAAAATTTGCGCGATGTACGCTGTGCTCCAGCGATTTCTCGATTGGACATGGGGGATCAAATGATGTCAAAGTACATGACAAGTCAGTGAAAATTCAGGCAGGTGAGGATGATTGGTAAAGGAATCAGGACATAGCAACATTCATCCGCCCTAAAGACAATGGTACCATTCGAGCTGAGGTGTTGATGGTGCAGCTTCTTACCGAGCATGTACCGGTATACACATGTTGTAATAAAAATGTGGATAACCTGTATTGCGAACATTGGTTTCTATGCTTATGCTGCAGATGCCCTGTGGAAGTACACACATCATCAAATGCTGTACATTTGATTTATAATTTGGCATGCAAAGCAAATGTAATTCAAAATTAAAATGTGTTACATGTACTTTCCACATACTGAAAACTCTCATACTACATGTACAATGTAAACATGCTGTGTTGTTGCGCATCAAATAAAAATAGTATTTTCGTCGCCAATTGGCTCTGCGAACGAAATTACTGATTTCCTCTGAAAATTACTGATTTTTAGAGTTGAGATTACTGAAATGCTCCAAAAGAACTTGGCAGCTCTGGTATACCACCACTCTTTTGGGCATAATGCTCCCATGGATTAGCACTGCGGACACTGCTGTTGGAAATGGTCAAGTCAAAAGTCAAGTCAAAAGTGCTCCAGGGCCCCATTGATGAGCGACACAGCACAGCTGCATGCTAATTCAGCCATGTTTGAAAAGACGCCACTCGCATTTACTGGGGACGAAATGTGAGTGGCTCTCTTTACAGGGCAGCAGGCCTGGCTGAAATATTCAGGAGTTGATGAAGGTTACCTGTCAGCTTAGAGTAGCCACCAAATAGTCATTTGTGTAGGTGTAAATGTCTATTAAATGAACTGACGAATTTTCAAAGAATTTTGAAAACTGAAGATCTTGAAATTGCCCGTATGTGTGCACTGCATTTTTAAAGCACCCGGCAGAATGTGTTTAACCACTTGCCACCGGGGTTGCTGGAATGTGAACCATATTCTTTATATGTGTGGGCGTGGTCTCCAAAATCAGACAAAGGGAACTGGGCCTTATAACAAAAGACCATACTAGTAACAAAAGGCAAGGCTGCTGGGCATTACCAACATTTTTTCACTCAATAGTGGAGATAATCCAGCCATGTTTTGAAATGTGGTTTGGGGGATTTAACACATGCAGATTACCACCGGGGACAAAAGTGCTCCGTCACTGCAGTGATGAGCCACACAGTACCCATGCACGCTTAGCTGGTCCCTATTGAAAAGAGGTCAGCAGTGCACTGTGCCAGGTTCATAAACAAAAGAAAGTTATATAACACTGCACAATTTGGGCTCTTTTTACGAGGCAGCAGGCCTGGCTAAAATACTCAAGCATCAATAGATGTTGTCTGTCAGATTAGAGTAGAAACCAGACAAATTATCCTGTCCCAGCATCATCAACATTCATAATGCGTCCGGCATGAAGTGGTTATTATTGGAAAAGGATGAATATTGTGGCTATACCACTATGCATCATGGGACAAGAGGGCATTCTACGTAAGGCTTATCAGAAGTTTTAGTGAATTGAATCAGATGCAAAGGAATTTGTATATGTAGCAACTGTTTGGGGTGGGTATTCAATGGCAGACCTCCTTATGAAGCACGATACGGGACAGAGAGCACCCTACCCCCCTTTTGTGTTGGTCATTGTTTGATCAGAATCTCAGGAATTCTGTACAGACTTCTTGGGGAATGTGTTAGGTAACAATAGTGTAGAGTGTGTATAGGGATTGGACAGGTAAGGGGGGGTTCCCCTCCGTCCCATATCTTGTTGGGTATATACAGACCTCATCCACATTTCTGTGGGGGAAAACAATTCACACCACCATGCACAATGCTAACTAGTCAGGTGGGAAAACGGTTAACAATGTCTGTATACCATGTGGTAAGCATGTGTGATACACCTAGAAGGGCAGGTAATAAACCTGCTGCAACAGGAAATTTTGTGGAAACATGCTTCAACTTGTACATCCAATACAACCTCAAATTAAATTCAGGAACACACAAAATATATACACGTGCATGTACTTAGAAAAGAGGGCAAGTTTTGTGCATTGAATTATCTTGCATAAATCTTGCAAACAAACATTATTGTTTCAACGTGCAGCTGTAGAGTTGTGTTTGGTGTCGTGTAACAAGTCATCTGGTTTACATGAGTCTCGTTATCAGCGTCACCTCCATTTGACATGTTTCCATATGTCCACATTGCAGTTTGTGTCTTGATCGCATTGCTCTCTGTTAATAGTTCGCGGTACCCGCTGCTTCACTTGACTCAGACAGGCCAGTCGACCCCGGCAAGTTTTGTGATCTAGTGGTTAAGACATCTGCACTAGTAAGCAGGATGTCGTGGGTTCGAGTCCCACCCAAGCTTGTGAGGTTTTTTACAACCTCTCAGACAAGCACTGAGCATACGGTGCTTATTAATATACATTGGTTAAGGGCAAAACCCATTATATAAATTAACATTTCCCAATGTAAAAATACATCTTGAAAATTGCTCTCTGTGTTTCTTACATTGATATGGAAACCAGGCCTAACACGTACAGAATGCTTACCATGCCCTTCATGTGTACAAGGAGCCTTTCAGCTAGTTTCTTTTCCGCTTCTGCAGCTTTTACTCTAGGAAATTGTGGTGTTGATATGAGCCGAGCTCACACTCTATGACCATGGCAGCTCGTGGACTGACACTGGCAGAGCGTTTGTTGCACTTTTTTGTAGCTTTTTCGTAGTTGACTTTTGTCAGCGATTTCCAATATGCAATTTTTTAAGGCCAAAACAGGGTCTGCATCCGGTTTTCCAACTGACCCTAATTTTTTGGTGCGACCCTAAAATGTTTATCGGCAAGTGAGTAAAAACAAATTTCAAAAAAATTTGTAAATAAAAAATCCTGTTGTCTTTGTTACACTACACTGTACATGCACACAACTCTGCAGCTACATGTCATAAAATCAATGTTGCAAGAAGATTTTGGCTTGCAAGTTAATTCACAGAACTTGATCTCTTGTCTACATATATGTATTTTCTGTTCATGAATTTAATATGAGGTTGTATTTCTTGTACTTGAAGTTAGCATTTTTCTGCACAATTTCCTACCGCAGCACAAGTATAGCTTCTGCCCCTCCAGATGTATCATGCATGCTTACCATGCAATGTACAGTGTTTGCCAGTTTCCTTGTACTCGGGCCAGGTACTCGGAGTACTCTGTACTCGGATTTGAGGACTCGACTCCAACACTGTCAAAAGGATATTGCAAAAAAATACTACTAAAATGACTTTTGAAACCACTTACAAGGTAAAGCTACGTGAAAATATGTCAGTACAAAAGCAAAGACTTACCCCAAAACTTACCCATAAAGCACATAATCGCATAAAAACTGGTTAAAAACAGGCCGCAACTTCAAGCTTAAGAATGTTACTAAAATAATAATACTCGGGCTATGACAATCTACACTTGGTGTGTTTGCGCGCAGTTTTCAGCCCTGAAATAGGAGCAGTTAAAAGCCAGTGTTATACGTTAGCCAGTATCATCAGGTCACAAGTCAAGTGACGTCAAAGGTACACCCTTCAAAGCAATTATATTCTGAAGTACACGAAAACCCCAAAACAGCATAGATTGCGACCGCAAACCTCTAGTTTATATTTTTATTTGTTTTTCAAAGTTGTGCCAAAAAGTTAGGGTCGGTTGGGAAACCAGAAGCAGCACTATTTTGGGGGGCCTAAATGGCTAACATATTTTTATTTGTCTTGTTCAAGTTTCTGCAGAACTTACGTTTCGGCCACTGTCTTTTAAGTATAAAGTAGAGAATCATATTTGAGTTGAAAAACCAGGGATCCACTGTCTCAAATTTAACCAAATATATTATATTCTCCAAATATATGAATGCACTAACTTGTTACATGTTCACAAATGCACATCCTAGAAAATAATAGAAATAACTCTAAATTATCGGGCAACAGTCAAAAACCTCTGTTCACATTAAGTCAAGTCATAAAATATACTGCATTTGTTTTAGTCTTTTAGTGGATCAAACATGTTTATTTGCTTTGGAAATGCTAGCAAATTGATCAACTAAAAGAGAACAATGAACGAAGAAGGTCTTACTTACCAAACTTGAGCTCCTGGTACACATTTGAAGAACTAACATTAATTGGAACATGTAGTTATTTGTATTGCTTTAACAAAGGTAAATGATGATGGGGCTATTCTTTTCCCATCTCTGAAAATCATAGAAACAAAATTTAATTCAAAACCATCACACACTGACACTTGGCCCAGGTTGGACGACGTCTGCATTACATTGCGACTAACGTCCAGGGAATAACATTCTTCCTACGATGCAAACATTTTTCAGCAGTTTGCTCTCGCAAGTGTCGTTCACAAGTGCTTTGTATCCCGAATTCCATAAATGCTATGATGAAATTACACCTGGCCCACGGACAACATGGTTTGCCGCAAAATTTAAGAAAAACGACACTGTCCGTCACAATTTTTTAACGATGTACATGTACGTTATCTAGCATGTCTATCTAGCACACATACGTACTCACACATGCACGAAATGCATGGTAACCGAGTGCCCCTTGCACATACGCAGAACAGCCGTGAAGAAGTCGCAGAAGGCCTTGTCCGAACAGGGGTTCCAAAGATATGGCTAGGTCTATTTTGTGGGCATCTCCACGTATTTCTAATGGAACAAGGACCGAGACCTAGCTAGTTCTAGACAACATGCATAACTGACAGATGTGGGCCGAGCTTGGAGGCCATTTCGTGCATGCGCAAATGCATACTACTGCACAAACGTAGATCGTTCATGAATCACGACGGAAAGCGTAGAGTTCTGCAAAATATGTTGTCTGCGGTGTATTTAGTAATTTTATCACAGCATTTATGGAATTTGGGATACATGTACATAGCACTTGTGAATGACATTTGAGCTGTCTTCGTCAGGTAAAAATGTGAGAAAAAAAATGTTGAAAAAATTTCGCATAGTAGGAGGACTTTTATACCCTGGACGTCAGTCGCAATGCAATGCAGACGTCTTCCAACCTGGGCTAACTGACACTATATAGCATATCAGTAAGGAGTCATCTTAAAATTTGTCAGGGACAAGTTGTTTAAATGCATCCCTGATCTTCTACAATGAAACAGTGCAAGTCCACTGTGATTGGTGATACGGGCCAGTCTGGGCATTCAAGGACACACTGTGTACCCACTCTACTGGAAGTACATGTACCGGTATAATAGCTCCATGATAACCAACACCTTCAAAGTACATGTACTGTCCAGTATTCCAGACACAAGGTCTAAACATCTTTGCTTAAATCTGTGCTTCAAATGTCATTTTCGTCTACCTTTAGTAGTTTTCTTAATCCTTAGGAATGCACTTTGTGTTCAATCCAAGCACTCCAATACCATTCTTCTGGAAACCACAAGCCATTTTGTGGGGCTACCTCATTTTGTGCCCTCAGGCAAAATGTACACAGTTGTTTGTAGTTGACTAATTGCTAATGAAAATTTGTCCAGAACTCACTCCCCCCCAAAAAAAAATTGCAGGGTTTCTTGCAGGTGAAGTGACACCACCCCAAATTTGTCAGCAATAACTTGAGATGGTTTCTTAGCTCTATCTCTGTAATTTAACCAAGGTATAGATTTTTTTCAACCAGCTGATCCTCAAGGTTTAAAAAGATACGAGAACCATGGATATAAAAGGGATGCCCTAACTTGCTTAATATTCAAAAGCACCAGTCTATAGACTTTTATCATGATGCTGCCATCATTGTCTTGTTCACAGTAGCCTTTTGGGCAATAGCAACACAATTTCAGATAATAGGGAACAGACTATTTTTCCTTCTACATTTCTTTGAATGGTAAAAAAGCAAGATGGCTGGCCCATGATAGAAGTCTTTTGCGTATTTCTAATTACCTTGGTGTTTGTTTTGTTAAAGCTGTGACAGACAATGACATCTTATCAAAGCATGTAATCTGAGTGTAACTGCTAGTGAATATGAGCCTCATGAAGTGTACATACTCTCCCCTCAGTGGTCTAACTGTTGACAGTGTAATGGCCTTTGCTAAGCGTGCTTTGGAACATACAGCTGGAGAGGTACGGGAAGCAGCTGTTCATTTGATTATAGAGCTGTATCATCTGAAAGCAGCAGCGGTACGCTCCCATCTTCCCCCTGAAGATGACCCCAAGACAATGAAGAATCCACTCTATTGCAAGATATTTGATGGAATGGATAGAGCAGATGGCAAACCAACTAAAGCAGAAAGAAAGGTACCAGAACTCTCATCATTTACCATTACTGCATGAACAAAAATCTGGCACGAAGAAATAGCTTCTGTACAAGTGTTTTCTTTGTATGAGAATATAGTTTCAGTGCAGTTTTTGTAACAGTCATCATTTGTTTTGTCTTCATTGGTACATGTTTTATGTCGTATTTCAGGAAATACACCGTATTATACGCAAGCCTCATTTTATAAAGGGTTTTAAATGAGATTTATTATTTGCAGTTGAACCAATTAGTGGTCCTTTTCATAGAAAACGGTACCAAAGTTAATACATGTACGTCGTGCACAATTACATGTGTTAAAGGCATTAATGCGAGGACTATAAAGCATGAACCCACACGTGCATGTACTCCATTCATTTACTCTGCACTTTCTAGTTTACAATAATGTCATACTTCGATACTCTAAACAGGCAACTAAATCATGGGTGTTCCCTTGACAATGTCAGAGTAACGGACTGATTCCGCCCGCTAAGTCCTATAGTGGGCATCAGACATCAATAAACATGGCGTCCTCCCAGAGCAAAGTGTGTTTTAAGTGTTGTTTGCCAAAAAGAAAGCCAATTTTCGGCATAGTACTCAGCATATGAGTAGTCTGAGGACTGTACCGACTGACTGTCAGCTCTATGGTAAATGACACACGTTGCTGTAGGAGGATGCCGTGTTTGTTAATGTTTAATATCAACTATAGGTCATGTGACTTACTGAGTGGAAGTAGTCTGTTGTCATGCTTCACACAAGAAGTTCTTACCCATATGTAACCCTTGTCATCTTGAAGTTTACTTTGTCTCATGCAAGCCCATTTGCTTATGAGCCAGAACAAAGTTTCTCAGACTCAGCTGAACAAGAGCTAAAATAGAAGTGTAAAATGAGCAGGGTGTAATAGATTTGGGGCTGTGAAAAAAATGCGTTTTGCATTATTCTAGAATATCAGGTATTTTTATAATAGAAGTTGGACTTAGTGTAAAAAGAGTGATTTTTGTGTAATATTTAAGCCTCATTGTGGGTCATTCCTGTCTAATCAAACACTTTTGGTTGCCAATTTATTTATTTTGGTTTATTTATTTACCATACTATCACATTTTACCGCATAGCAGGTAAAATTTATTATACTCAACGGAAAGGTCAGTGGGGAGTGACCCGAAGGGTGAACCTGCAGGATCAGCACAGAGTAGCTGTGCACTGTTCGTGGTGCGTGTGGCACTATCATGCGGTTGAGGTATACATATGGGAAGCATCATTGGTGTGTCGCGCGCCAAATCTTAGGCCTTACAGGCATTGCTGACGTGGTAGGAGTAATCAAACTTGTAAAAAACATTAGTCGAGGCCGAGGGAGGATCCTTCGGCTGATAATCAAAGCAAGTCTCTGGTCATGGCGGGAAATAGCAACCACGCCATGCAGACAGCTCAGGTTGCCTCATTTTTTGTCGCAGCTTCAATCAAGAAACATCAACGTTGAACTGTTGCATTATTTTCCCGCCTCCTCCCCAGTCATTCCTCCTCGATGCCTTGTTTTGTGTACAAGATTATGAGGCACGATAATTAAGCAAGTTTACGGAATTTAGGACCCCAGAAGAGGTTGAGCTCCATTACTCCATACTTTGTGTTGCTCAATCGTCTTGTTCCTTGTAATGTGCCACACGGGCAGATTCAGGTTTATTGAATCTAGTCCATATATTTTGCCGTAGATTCATGGCCAATGATGTACCACACGGGCTATTCCCCTCTACAGGTGCCAGTGGAGGGAACTAGAGTTTACCACATTTGCCATGTGATTTTGTAAAGCTTCATTATTTTAGACAGGTGCCTAACAGGTTGCATGTGCTGTGCACCTTAATATTTCTATTACATTTTTGTTTGCTCTAATATAATTACACAACGGCCATTGGTGTGTTGGTGAATAGTGGTCATTGGGTATCACTATATCTGAGTTGTGGTCTTGGGTGTCACAACCACTGTTGATATAGGTTGGTGGTCATGGGTACCGCCGATATATAGTGATCTTTGTTGAGATTGCTTGACTTCTTAATCCGCTTTGCCCTAAATCCGTGGTATTGGTATTCCAGATGAACAGTCAAACGTTGATTAAAATTGAAGCTGTGGCGAGAGACACATACATGCACACCCAAGTGTGTATTTGCCTGCAACTGGGGACCCCATATTGTTCCTCTTTTGTTTGTACTTTAACTTTTTTAGAAGACCACCCATATGTTTTGTGCACAGTTGTCAATCGGGGACCCTCTGTCAATCGGGGACCTTATTGTCCTCTATTGTTCAGGGTCCCCAATTGAATGCAGAAACAAACTCACACACACAATAAAACTGCCTTGTTGGTGTTCCTATTCTTTCAGGAGTTTGAGTATAAACAAAATTTCAGTAATATGAGGTACACTGTAATGAAAGTAATTTAAATAGTACGGATGGAGGTCAGACAAAAAGCCGAAGCTTGTATGGGGTCTGCCCCCTGCAAGAAAATACATGTAAATTTACAATTCTCGAGAGAACCAACTATCAAAATTAATAATACAGAATAATGTGTGAAGGTCTTCATTAGTTCAAGTTAGTAAATAGCTGTATACAACAATGACACAAAATCCTAATTACAGGTTTTAAAATATATAAATACAACTTTGACATTGTTTAGAAGAAATCATACTCTCAATTGTCCGCTGCATTTAATAAAAGTTTCCTATAATGCCTTTTACAAGTTGCAATTGTCGTCATTGGACAAAGAGATCTGATTTGGTTCCAGACAAGGGGTCCCTGGTATCTGACAGTTGAAAGGCGAATAGATATTCTGACTTTATCAAAATGAAGCTTATTTGAAGACCTGGTGTTGTAATTGTGAATATCAGTGTTCCTTGCAAAAAGAGATTTAATATTCAGAGGCAGTATTCCTTTTCCAAACTTACACATTAGATCACACAAATGATATTTGTAAAGGTCGTAAATAGATAAACTATCAAATTTGACAAATAACACGGCCTAATGATCTTTAACTCAAGAATAATTTATAAGCCTTAACAATTTCTTCTGAATTACAAACAATTTTTCAAGTTTTATGAGTATTTCCCCAAGCCGGTATACCGTCTTGAAGATGAGACAGAGATAAGGTATTATAAATAGAAAGCAAAATATGAGATGGGACAAAATGATTAATTTTTCTAAGAACACAAAGATTGTTAGAAATAAGTGTAAGAATTCTCTGGCAGTAATGTTTCCATGTTAATTTATCATCAATAATGACACCCAAAAATTTACAAGATTCAACATGAGCAATACGATTACCACTGAAATGAATCTTTGTGTTTTTGTCCACAGTTCGATTCTTAAAAACCATTAAGTGAGTTTTCTTGATGTTCCAGGATAATTTATTGCATATCATCCACTCAAATACATTCATCAGTTCACTATTCATTATATCAACAGTATCGTTTAAGTTTTTCCCAATACAGAATATATTTGTGTCATTCGCTTATAAGATGAATGTTAGATGTTGGGTAGAATTACATATATCATTAATATAAATAAAAAATAGGATAGGGCCAAATATTGAGCCTTGTGGTACGCCACAGGTAATTGGTCTGTAACTGGACTTGTTACTGTGCCAGACAACAAATTGTTTTCAATTTTTTAAATAATCTTTAAACCATTTCAAGGTGGTACCTCTGACACCATATGTACATAACTTAGAGATCAGAATATCATGGTCGATTGTACCAAAAAGCCTTCGGAAGATCTAAAAAAAAAATACCAATTGTATGTTCCAGTTTGTCTAGGCTAGATGTTACTTTATCAAATAAATCAATCAGGGCAAGTTGAGTTGAATGTTTGGCCCTGAATCCATATTGACATTGTGCAAGTATATTAAATCTAACCATAAACTGTTTAAGATGGTGAGCAACTAATTGTTCCAACAATTTCAAGATGCAAGGCAAAAGAGATAGAGGGCGATAATTATTGACCTGGGATAACTTTAGCAATTTTAAGTTGGTCAGGAACCTCACCAGATATTAAAGAAAGATAGAAAATATCAGTTAAGGGTTGAACAATAAAAGGAGCAATATTTCTAATAAGACTATTACCAATTTCATCATAACCTGTGCTTTTTTATTAGGAGGGTTTCTCATACAATCAAAGAGTTATTCGTGTGTAAGTGGGCTCAAAAACAGGGAGTTAGGGAAGCTACCTTTTAAACATTTTAAAGGGTCAGAAGTGCTCAGAGGAATTTTTGAGGCAATTTTTTTACTGATATCAGTAAAGTATTGATTAAAGTGTTCAGCAATTAATTTAGTCTCATTAGAGTCACAATCGTTAATCTTGATTGGTTGAAAGGGCTTGGTATTTTTAAGTTTTCTATTCAATATCTCATTGATGATTTTCCAGGTATTTTTAACGTTGGCTTTCGTTTGAAGGAAGCGGAATAAAACAGTTTCTTGGATGTTCTAATTGTAGAAGTTAATTTGTTTTTATATCTGTTATATTTTAGTTTATTCATTCATTTATTTTTTTATATTTTACGAAGTTTATTTTTCGTACTTATAGATTTTAATAAGCCTTTAGAAATCCAAGAATTTTTGATTGTTTGGATTTAGATTTGCATTTGGTTTAAGGCATTTATTAATCAATCAGATCAACTAACTTGGATATGAACTGTGAATATCGCACATTTACACTTTCACATGTGGTTAAAGAAACCCCGGTTACTTGAGCTAATTCGTTTTTCAGAGCAGCAGTATTACGGGCTGACCCATTTCTTTTCCTTACATAGCTACTTCTGTGTTTAGCTTGAATCTCATAGGTTTTCTTAAAGGAACAAGGAAATAGAAATATTTTTGTAAATTTTACCAACAGTCCTTTAAATTGCATCTTTTGGTTTCAATGAACCTGATTTAAAATTTTTGTTTTGCAATTTTAACCCATATTTTGATTTTTTTTGTTTTTATGCTGATGAATATTTGCATATTCATGAGCAGAACTATGATGTCATCTAAGGAACGGAATCTCAATGTTTTACTGATTTGTGCACAGAAAATTTCTAGATTTTTTTAACCACTGCTATGACAGATTTTATTTTCTTTGGCAATTTATTGCTGTGTAAGTATATGGCAATAATCCAGCAAAATTCCTTTTCACAGAAATGCTTCCAGTTAGCAAATTTGGGATTCACAATTTGAACATGAAAACATGCAACCTGAACCACATCTTCCTGGATTTACATCAGAGCAAAAGGGCCCTCACTTGTCCAGAAATGCTTGGTCAATTTTTAATGTTTGAAAAAGTGCACGGTTCAGTTCACGAAACTCCAAAAAGACGACAAACAGTATTCATACAGGGAAGAAGAGTACATAGATAAACAAAAAGTGATTCTAAGAAACATTCATGTCCTGGTTTAAAATGTCATAGAATTGTTTGGTGAAATGAGAAAACCCATTGGGCACATGGTTTGAGGTTCCTTAAACTTTGACCTCCCAACTTTTATGCCACAGGAGGAAACCCAGACAATGATGTTGAAGGGGCATAAAAGCATGTGAAGTGTCCCCCCTCCCCCACAAAGCACATGACCTTAGGTTCAGAGCTGCAGTATGGAATGGCACTGTGAATATACATTGATAGTAATCGAGTTTTCTGGTTTATGTAGGCCAAGGCGCAAAGTGAAAAAGCATTACAAAGGAAACAGAAACAAGCAGAGATAGAAGAGCTACAGCAACAACTGAGTGACCTTCGAGCAGCAGCTATAGCCCAGGGAAAAAACGTAGGTGGTCTCTGTGGTCTCAGTTGATAATTGTTGATTAACTTTATACCTGCCTGTCAGTTCGACACCTTCCATTCTTTTAGTATCCCACAGATCACATGTAGCATCTAGGATTTTCTTTCAATAGCTTCCTCGGAGCACACTGTAACCTTCCAAATGCACAGAAATGCAGTAGATGTAGTTGTGTTCTGGTAATTATTTCTCTCATGTATGTAAAGTTGAACCTTTTGCAGCTGCCTATACTACCAGCAGTTCCTTGTCTTGTACATCTGGCATTCATCTGGGGAGCACTGGGATCATTGATGGCCTATAATAGAACTTAAGCTGAGTCATCTTAACAATAATGGTCACTGACATTTTCTTTCCGCTGTCTTGATACATTTGGCAGGCATCTTAACATTTACCAGGCCCTTGGATGTCTTTACTATGCTGTGTCAAAAAAATTGTGGTTTCATAAAGCAATGACTAGTGTTTGTTCTTTCAGCCAAAAGGGACCTTGCATTTGAAGTGTTGAAAACATAATCATATGTATAGTGTGGGCAATACACCTTTTATTAGCATGCGAATGCAGAATCCTGAAAAAAAATCTGAATACTGGGCATGGTCAAAATAAATCAATCCATGGAAATTTTTACTTCTCAAGTATTTATGTAACCTAAACATGCTCCAACATGGGAATGAATATACAAAAGGAGAGAGATGCAGTATATTTTAATGCATACTTCTGCAAACGTTTGCACATAAGTTCAAGAGCAAGAAAACCTTATTTATCTTTAAACCTGAATTCATTTGTTTCCAACTGAAAGTAGGCACTCTAAATCCTCCTTTTGAAAAAACAACTGCATCTTTAATTCTGTAAAGCTGTTTTACATGATGATGCAAGTCTTGCAAAGTGATCACATGTACACTTCAGACTTTTTGAAACATTTTTCCTACTAAAGTGGAGACTACGATATGATACCGTGAGCAATACTAATTGTCACTACTGTCATATCGTTTACATGGTTTCTGTTTACGTTGTCTAAAGTCAATCTTTCAGTAATAAGTTACTGAAACGTACCTTTTCTCAAAACTTGCACACACTATTAAACATGTGTAATGAGAAAGATGTTATTTTTTATTTATTCTGTGAAGAGGCTTGGGCGTCTTCCAGTAGGGGGTGGAGTTTGTGCTGGGTGGGAAACTCCCCTCCAGGGCACTTGGAAGGAGGCACACAGATTCAGAGTGGGGTTGGAGAGTAGGGGATTGGTGGGTCTGTGGAACTCACACCCTTCACTGCCAAAACTGTGCTTGAGATTTATTGTTGCGGTCAGAGACCTGACCTGTTGAAATTGGGCAGGCACGGCTGTGCAGCCCATGCTATCTAAGAGACTGTGTATATAATCAATTTGAGGCAAAATAAATTGCAGCTTCAAATAATTTATCACCGCGGAACATTGGAGGCTCTTGTCACTAAGTGGGTCAGTAGTGTTTACTTGCGGTTGCTGGCAAGGTGATTTAATGCCTCGAACTAGTTACTGGCGTGACCTTAAAATGGTAGTAGCACTGGAGAGAGTTACTCCCGGTCACTTTTGCTTGAGCAGCCGTGGCGCTT
Source organism: Acanthaster planci (assembly GCF_054643075.1). Classification (NCBI taxonomy): domain Eukaryota; kingdom Metazoa; phylum Echinodermata; class Asteroidea; order Valvatida; family Acanthasteridae; genus Acanthaster; species Acanthaster planci. The sequence goes on along the minus strand of NC_141792.1, from coordinate 4,893,756 downwards.
GGTTGGAAAAGAGAAAATCTGTCTGTTTTGCAAAAGCAATTTTGTTAGTTATGCCCCGCGCCAATTCCAAGCGGCGGGCTCCTTCTGGGCCGACGAGTGGAGCGAAGCGTGCTCGGGGGCGGCCTCGCAAGTCTTCCCGTCAAGATGCGTCGGTGGTTGCGGCCCTTGCAGGGTCTAGTGCACCGCAGCTTGCATCGTCCGGTCCGGATACCACTATTACACCGTTGGCTACGGTCGGAATGATTCCAGACAGTGTGAGTGTTGAGGCTACCCATGCAACGCCAGCGCCCGCTACCATCAGTCGGCCTGGAGGGAGCTCGGCGCAAACTTTGGAGCCGGGTAAGTCCCCTGTTGCTACTCCTTTTGAATTAGCCCCGCAACCTTCCATTTTCACGCCCGTGGTGTCGGGAACTTCGGCTCCAAGCACATTGTCAATTACCTCCTTTTCCGATTCGAATATGCCATTAACTAGCGTCTGTGACGATCTCGGGGCCGCGATTCCTCAACATCTAAAAGACAAAATTTGGAGGGGGGAGTACGTAGAATTTGGAACCTTGTTGAAGTCGTCGCGCGGCACCAGCTTGGATAATTCCTTTGACGAGACACTTTTTACAATCGGGTCCAATGAGTCCCCACTTTGGCAGATTCGTCCCCATAAGCAGGCGCCGCGTATAACGTCTATCGAGCAGTGGACGTCAGCGTTTCTAGTTTTTGCATCCGTGTATTTGTTGCGCCATCCTACCCACGCGCGTTCGTTACTGAAGTACGCAGACACTATTCGCTCGGCAGCATTTCGACATGTGGGGTATGGTTGGCGCGAGTACGACATCCAGTTCCGATTGCGCCAGGCGCGTGTGCCGTCGCGCTCTTGGGCAACTATTGATGCCGAACTTTGGCTGGTGCTGCTTGGTGCGCCCGTTTCGCACCAGCATAATTTTCGTCCGTACCAGCAACGCGAGCGTGCCCCCTCCACTGCCACCAACCCCTGGTCCGATTTCGGGCCTGGTCGGCGCCCAGTCGCCGGGTCTGGTCAACCTACATGTAACGACTTCAACCGCGGTCAGTGCAATCGCCCGTTGTGTCGCTTCGCGCATCGCTGCTCCACCTGCAGGGCATTTGGCCACCCCGCAACCCGTTGTCGGGGAAGCTCACAGTCTCGCGTCTCAGCACGGGTGCCGGCAGCTGGCATCAACCCCAGTAAAACTAAGTAGTATGCTCCCTTTTTTACGGGCTTACCCTAATACTCAGGACTCCCACTTTTTGCAAGAAGGTTTTTTGCGCGGTTTCCGGGTAGGCTATTCGGGCCCCAGGGTTAGTACCTCTGCTCGTAATTCTGCATTTGCTCGCAAACATCCCAACATTCTGCAGTCAAAAATTGATCGTGAAGTTGCTTTGGGTCGCGTTGCTGGCCCGTTTTTGTCCCGGCCTCTTCCTCATTTCCGTTGTTCACCTATGGGCCTGGTGCCCAAACAGACTCCTGGTGAATTTCGGTTAATCCATAATTTGTCGTCCCCTATCGGCAAATCGGTGAATGATTTCATTGATCCCGCAGACACCACCGTTTCATACACGAGTTTTGATGAGGCTATAACTATGATCGCAGGTTTACCACGCAGTGCCCTGATGGCTAAGTCAGACATTAAATCGGCCTTTCGTTTACTTCCCGTCCATCCAAGTGATTTTGATTTGCTTGGTTTTTCCCATAACGGCCAATTTTATTTTGATAAATGCATGCCTATGGGCTGTGCTATATCCTGTGTTACGTTCGAGCGGTTCAGTACTTTCCTTGAGTACTGTACTCGTAAGGTGGCCGAATCTCCTCACATTGTGCATTATCTGGATGATTTCCTGTTCGTTGGGGCTAGTTATGCCGAGTGCGCACGTTCCCTCCAATCTTTCAGAGTAGTTTGTCGGCGATTTGGGGTTCCCATCGCGGAAGAAAAAACCGAAGGTCCAGCCACGAACCTCACTTTCCTGGGTTTAGCGATCGATACGGTTGCACGACAGATCCAAATCCCGACTGATAAGCAAGTTGCTTTACAAAATACGATTGTGAGTGTGCTCGATCAGAAGAAAATCACGCTGCGCAATCTTCAGTCCCTGCTAGGTCGTCTCAATTTTGTTTGTAAGGCGGTAAGACCTGGCAGGGCCTTTCTCCGTCGTTTGCATGATCTAGCTAGGGGTATCTCCAAACCTCATCACAAAATTCGCATCACTTCAGGTGCACGAGCAGACTTGCTGGCGTGGCAACAGTTTTTGTCACATTTCAGCGGAACGATAATGTTTCCGGATTCGGTATGGTACAATAGTGACCAATTGCACATGTACACTGATGCTTCTGCTGAAATTGGTTTTGGGGCTTACTTTGCTGCGCACTGGTGTCAAGGGAAGTGGCCCGAACATGTAAAAAGTCAGTCCCTTTCTATTGCCTGCTTGGAGTTATTCCCTATTGTGCTAGCGGTCCAGCAGTGGGCTGTCCCATTGCATAATAAACGTGTGATATTTTGGTGTGACAATCAGGCTGTAGTTAGTGTCATCAACAGACAAACGTCTAAATGTCACTTAATGATGCGTTTGGTGCGCCGCCTCGTTGTGACATGTCTCACATACAATATCCAGTTTCGATCGCAGCACGTTCCAGGCCTGGATAATGGCATTGCTGATGCTCTTTCACGTTTTCAGATGACCAGATTTCGTCATCTCGCACCCGCTGCAGACTGCGATATGACCCCCTTGCCCGACAACCTGTGGAGTGTCTTCAGTTAGAGGTCCAGAGTCTTTTGCATGACGCGGTGGCCCCCCGCACGAACTTGTCTTATCAGAGGGCTTGGCATCTTTTTCAATGGTTTCGTCAAACCCATGGTTTCGATGCCGAGCACTCCCCCTCCCTGCTTCAGATAGTTCGATTTATTGCATTTTTGTCGGTATCTGGGTATGCCCCCACAACGATTACCTCTTACGTCTCGGGGGTTTCCTCCAATTTGCAGTTAATGAGTTATCCTGATTTAACTAAGCATTTTCTGGTCAAACGTTTACTGGAGGGCTGTCGTAGGCGTAGTAGTCGTCGCGACCGACGGCGCCCTATCACTTATGATATTTTATGTCGTATGGTCCCAGCCTTGCAGGCTGTTTGCTCGAGTAATTTCGAGGCTCGGCTTTTCCGAGTGGCTTTCTTACTTGCGTTTTTTGGGTTCCTTCGCATTGGGGAATTTACTGCCCAATCCCACCAATCTTCTAGCCCGTTGTGTCGGTCTGATGTTACCGTCAAAGACTCCCCTTTAAGGGTCGAACTTATCCTACGATCAATATGGCCATGGTTATGTAGTTTCCATCCCAGCAGCGCATAGCCGGCAAAACATTATGTGCCCCGTCCGGGCGACTTTGTCCTATCTTGACTGCTCCACATCCCCCCGTGGCCCGTTTTTGTCACATTTCGATGGGCGTCCTGTCACGCGTTACCAGTTTGTCGCGGTACTCCGTCGTGCCCTTGAGTATATAGGGCTTTATGACGCCAGATTTACCTCTCATTCTTTTCGCATAGGGGCAGCTACGTCTGCAGCTATGGCAGGTGTGTCTGAGGATGATGTTAAAATTTTAGGGCGTTGGAAGTCTGGGGCTTACCGACGTTACATTCGGATTCCCCCAGCTATTTTCCATTGAACGCTACACGTTGTATTAGCTTACGTACTTTGCTCGTTTTTTGTTCCGATTTTCTTTTCATTTTTCTTGCGAGAATTGGCCCCTGCCAAGCCAACTGTGTGGGTCATTGGGGACAGCTCTGTGTGCTGGTGTGCTCGGGTGGCGGGGTCATCGCCCTGGGGAGAGCGTCTTAATCGGCTGGCCTATATCCACTGGATGGGACGGCGAAGACTCCAGATGTTCCAGTTCTCTGATTTCCTGTTGGAAGCGTGGTCGGCAGTTCCGATCTTACCTGACGTCATCATCCTGCAGTTTGGCGCCAACGACCTGGGGCTTGTACACAAACATTTACTGAGTATTCTAGCACGGCAGTGCATCAATTTGACCAGAGAAGCACTGCCGCATACTGTCATTTTTTATTCCGAGTTACTGCCCCGCCAAACTTACCCTCACGCCCTAAAGCAGAGTTCCCTCGAGCGTACGCGACGTTCGCTCAACGCGTACGTTCATTCATTATTTCGAAACTCTCATGGGGGTGTTATTTGGCACCCCCAGATCCAGTGGTCGTCCGCGGCGTTATTTCATGCGGACGAATTTCATTTGACTGATGATAGTTGTTCGCTCATTCTCCACAACTTCTACCAAGCCCTGGCGCCATATTGTTTGCCTGTTGCATCTCCCCTTAATACCACCACCTGAGGTCTATTTGGCGGCGGTCATGTTGCCGACTTCATTCAGCAACAAGCCCGTTTGGCGTGAATTTCATTCAGGGACCGCAAATCGACCTCGGTTTAAAGGCACTGTATTCTTATTTACGACACTTATGGGAATGTGCCGAAAGGAAAGGCCTGATCCCTTCCTTTGTCGGGGGAGTCACTAGAGTATTAAGGGCCAAATTAAGAAAAGCCATTTCGTACTCACTAATTTCTGCTGTTTGACATAAATAGCTGTAAGTGGTTGTTGAAAATGCTCATTAGTTGCCCATTATTCCAGCAACCCAGTGTAAGCCCAAGTCGGGCCGCACCTCGTGGAAATTGGTGTCCGATCCCAGCGTTTGATGGCTGGCCCAAAGTTATTGTATGCTGGAGTAAATCCTTGCTAATTTGTTCATGAAAGTTGGGTATTTTTGCATTCTGCCAGTTGTAATTGCTGTTTGAATTTGCATATCGAAGGCTTTGTACCGAGCAGGTACATCCCAGTATTAATTTACCGCTCCATGTGCTTTGGGCGGAAACAAATGCTGATATGATAATTGCTTTCATACATTTTTGCTGATGGCTCTATGTATTTGCTGATATGAGTTGCTGTTCCGCGTCACCAGGCTCGGGCGGGAACAATTGCTGACATTTGCTGATTGTCATAGTACCGGTACTTTTGCTGATATGTGCTGCTGTTCCGCGTCACCAGGCTCGGGCGGGAACAATCTCTGTAATTTTTGCTGAATAGCTACACTTTGCTTGAAACGCATTGTAAGATATACTTGCAGTTCCGCGTCACCAGGCTCGGGCGGGAACAATCTCTGTAATTTTTGCTGAATAGCTACACTTTGCTTGAAACGCAATGTAAGATATGCTTGCAGTTCCGCGTCACCAGCTTCGGGCGGGAACAACCTGAACTGTGTCAAGTTCAATAAACGGCTGCTCAGGCCAATCGACACAAAAGTTGGAATGCGAGTGTCCACCTGTCCCTGAGTTCAGTTCTCTGGTCCTGTGCATGCGGGGATAATCAATTTGAGGCAAAATAAATTGCAGCTTCAAATAATTTATCACCGCGGAACATTGGAGGCTCTTGTCACTAAGTGGGTCAGTAGTGTTTACTTGCGGTTGCTGGCAAGGTGATTTAATGCCTCGAACTAGTTACTGGCGTGACCTTAAAATGGTAGTAGCACTGGAGAGAGTTACTCCCGGTCACTTTTGCTTGAGCAGCCGTGGCGCTTGGTTGGAAAAGAGAAAATCTGTCTGTTTTGCAAAAGCAACCCTCCTCCACCCCGTTCAATGCCACCACCTGTCAGCTGTAGCTTACTTTTATACCTATTTTGTTGCCTTGCAAAACAAATGTTGATGGCATTCCGTCGGTAGTCCACTTTGCCGATTCTAGAGTAATTGACAGTGATCCGGTAAATCCTGTACTCGGTTGCCAGTTTTGCGGAGCCAGAAGGGAATTTCCCCCCTTTTTTTCTCCTTAATGGTTTTAGGGGGGTTTTCGCCCTTCTTAGAATGGCAAAGTCACCGACGTAGGTGGTTTGTTTGGCGTGAATTTCATTCAGGGACCGCAAATCGACCTCGGTTTAAAGGCACTGTATTCTTATTTACGACACTTATGGGAATGTGCCGAAAGGAAAGGCCTGATCCCTTCCTTTGTCGGGGGAGTCACTAGAGTATTAAGGGCCAAATTAAGAAAAGCCATTTCGTACTCACTAATTTCTGCTGTTTGACATAAATAGCTGTAAGTGGTTGTTGAAAATGCTCATTAGTTGCCCATTATTCCAGCAACCCAGTGTAAGCCCAAGTCGGGCCGCACCTCGTGGAAATTGGTGTCCGATCCCAGCGTTTGATGGCTGGCCCAAAGTTATTGTATGCTGGAGTAAATCCTTGCTAATTTGTTCATGAAAGTTGGGTATTTTTGCATTCTGCCAGTTGTAATTGCTGTTTGAATTTGCATATCGAAGGCTTTGTACCGAGCAGGTACATCCCAGTATTAATTTACCGCTCCATGTGCTTTGGGCGGAAACAAATGCTGATATGATAATTGCTTTCATACATTTTTGCTGATGGCTCTATGTATTTGCTGATATGAGTTGCTGTTCCGCGTCACCAGGCTCGGGCGGGAACAATTGCTGACATTTGCTGATTGTCATAGTACCGGTACTTTTGCTGATATGTGCTGCTGTTCCGCGTCACCAGGCTCGGGCGGGAACAATCTCTGTAATTTTTGCTGAATAGCTACACTTTGCTTGAAACGCATTGTAAGATATACTTGCAGTTCCGCGTCACCAGGCTCGGGCGGGAACAATCTCTGTAATTTTTGCTGAATAGCTACACTTTGCTTGAAACGCAATGTAAGATATGCTTGCAGTTCCGCGTCACCAGCTTCGGGCGGGAACAACCTGAACTGTGTCAAGTTCAATAAACGGCTGCTCAGGCCAATCGACACAAAAGTTGGAATGCGAGTGTCCACCTGTCCCTGAGTTCAGTTCTCTGGTCCTGTGCATGCGGGGATAATACATACAATACATGTCCGGTTGATTATTATAGCAGGGCTTGGATCTTTGACTACAGGAATTTTTAGACAGCAGAATTGGGAAAAAATGAATAATTTTGATAATAAAACCAAAAATAATGTGCCATATTTAAAATTTCAAACCATCACGAACTACGTGTACAAAATTCAAATAAGTTGAAGTTCATTTGTTGTGTGTGACCTCTAGTGAGTGTTTTGGATAACTCCAGCAGAGGTGGCACTGCAGTAGTACAAATGAGCACAATATATACAATTTTGTTACCAGAGATAATCGACAAAAATCAGAGCAAGGATAATACATGTATATAGAAAATCTTAAAATGGGTAATTACAAAATCACAAATTTGTATTCCCAATTTTGTCGCTTTGAACCTCCCTACAATTCAATATAATTACCCGTTTCCTTTGAGCTTAGCCAGCAGACCTTGACATTTATAGTTGCGGAATGGATTGGGACAAGGAATTTATTATTCCAGGCAAAGAAAATTTCAGGACAAGTTGCCCAATGGACAGGTACTTTTTTGTTTCAAAAGTGCAGTGTTTCACAGCCTAAAATAGTATCCACAAACTTTACCTTTGACTTATGTTCCCTCTTCATACCAAAAAAATGTTTTCGAGTATGTTTTGGTCTCAAAATAATTTACATATCTTGCATGCAACCTCCATAAATTTACAGAGTAGGCATGTCACGTGTAATATGCCAACCTTGTCCCCATCGTGTCAAACAGTGTACTCATGTACATGTAGGTGTTACTGTTCGATTTTATGCTAAAACTAAAGTAAACACTGGGCATGAAGTTGGCATGATGCACATTTTACATTTAGCATGGAACCTGTCCACAAAAGGAAAACCCACACAAAATTAATTGTAAATGCCCTTGTGTCAGGATGCCAAATCGTTTTAGTTTATATGCACAAATTTTGGAACATGTACAGGCAGAAAGATGGGGGCTGACATACATTGCATTTCCATTTGACGTGCAGAAATGATTCAAAACAGGTAGAGCAGTTACTTGGCCAGACCCCTGTAAACCTTAAAGGAAAGTCCTTAGCAACTTGCTCATCCTCTATTGAGTATTCTCATTTGGAAGACTTTGTACACACATAGTTAATGGTAAGTTCTGGTTGATATGCAAATGCATCATGTCAGGAAAAGGAAAAAATGTAGGGAAAAACTGTCAACAAATCTGAAATCTTCACACCTTTCTCCACCCCAGCCCACTTTTGGAAATTTGAGGTAAATTTTGAATTCTTTGTTTTCAGCAACCATGCCAACACATAAACGAACTAGTGCTCACGAAAAGAGCTTTGGACGAAAATCACTGGGTTTACCCACTCTGTTACTGTGTCTCGGTTTTATTTTTATAGACCAAATGGTTAGGAATGGGCCAGATCCTACTGTGAAAATATTTTTGTTTCGTATTATTATTTCCAAAAAGTGGAAAAAGATGTACATTTTACAAAATGAAAGAGCTGTTTGCATGCTGCAAATTACCCTCAAAATCCGATATGCATAGTTCAGAAATTCCCGTTGAAACTTATGCGGGTAACGTGGCCCGATGTTGTGGCTCCGCTTTTGGTCACAGATCAGTAAATATCTATGGCAAAAATTGCCTGGGCAAATACAATCACACATCAGACAAGTTTGCATTGACTAGTCCAGTGGACAAGTGGTAGAATAATGAATTAATGTCAAGGTCTGTTGACCAAACTGGATGTTATTTCCAGCAAGTGCTGATGTAATTGGGCAGAGAAGAGCCATTCATCCCCATTGTTGGTACCAACCACCTGTGAGCCTCAAAGCCACTCTTTGCAATGAATGTTCTTGTATCCACAATACCAGAAGGTTATATCTCTCTACCTTTCAAGACTGTTTTTGTGCACTAACCTTACATGCCTAGTGTGGACTTGCAAACAAAAGATGTCCAAACGATGCAGGAAAGGAAGGTGTTTGTGGACTTACACATGTCCACAGGACATTTCCCCCTTCTCTGAAAAAGAGGATTGGAGGCATTTTGGGGTAGGGGTCATCGTCGTAAAAGGAAGAGGAATAGTCAAGGGAACCTTGTACAAAAAAACAGCTGAAAATCATGTTCCCAGTTTAAGAAAAACAAGTATTTTCACTGAGTTTTCTTAACTGCACGAAAAGAAAGGAATGTCTACAGTACATGTAGGTATGTAAGGTAAGTGGGCATGTGTGAGTGTGTAAACGCCTTCAATCAAGGGCCTATAACAATAGGGGACAATAGGGTCCACGGTTGCCAAAAAATCCACGGTTGGCAAATTTTGTACAAAATATATGGGAGGTCTTCCGAAAAAGTTAAAGTATGAACAAAAGAGGAACGATAGGGAGTCCACGATTGAAGGCGTTTACACACATGCTTGTGTGTGTTTAATTCCATAAAGGTATAATAAGCAGGCAACCATTGGTAAAAGCTTGTCGTCAGTCAGTAAAAGCCATCTTCTCAATCTCAGCTCAGAGTGGTGTATTAAATGCACTCGTGTGGCTTGCACAAGTGGTTTTATGGACTCAAGTGGTAGACTCAGTGATTGTTGTTGAACAAGTTTATTCCCACAACTGTGACATTTTACAGTCTTTTCAAACTCCTAGTCGTCAGCTAGTTTTGGGGTGCATGATTTAGGTGAGCAGCCCTACTAAATTCTCATCACACTGCTGCCCTTCATGCCCTTAGCCTCACTGAACTGCTGCCTGCTTAGCTTGCAGCAGGTCAACTGTAGCCTTGTTCTTGTATAATGTGCTGTCATTGTGTCAATTTTGACCCACTTGATATCACATTCTATATTACATTTGTTTGAAGCGGACATTTACCCTGGACCAGAAGGTCATGTCTGATTGTTGTAGCTTTCAGCCTTCAGGATTGATTTTGATATAAGATTTATTAGCCAGAACCGCTGCAATCCTCCACTTTTGATGTGATTTTTCATGGGAGGGGTAGGGTGAGCAGACTGCCCGCGGTCAAACTACTTAAGCTGGATGACTGTGGCTTATCAAGCTGAGTTAGTTGAGTTCTAGATTCTTAATCCATATCAACAGCAGTTGCATGTTCAACATGTCAGTCTTTTCTGTTCTGTTAAATTAATATAATACAAAGAAACATGTGCCTCATGCGGTTTGACCCTTATTAAATTGTAGTGGCATGTATAATTGAAGTACATTTTAAGGTCCAGATGCTATCTGATGACAAGGTAGAAAGAATTCAAACACATATTTATGTAGGAAAAATGGCTTGCATTTACCTGAACCGGTGGGTGTTATTTAGAACTTGAGCTTGTTATACATGAACATGGAATGGGTGTATTTCTGGCAGTTCTTTGATTTGTTGTGATAACTGAAATTCCTTATGGAAAGTGAGGCAGAGGATAAGCACTCAAATGTATGGCACAAATGGAGGACAGATCATTCACATTGCAAGCGCTATTGATTTGCTTTCACAAACAAAGAATGTGTAGCTTTTCCCTCTCACAAAAATTAAAAATGAATGGCTACCTTAATAGGTTAGGGTTCATGTGAAAATACGTAGTCAGAGTTAAGATGACTTTGCAGAGTTTGTAACGGTTGTAAATGTGGTTCATTTCAAGAATCTGAAAAATGGTAAATCAAACCATAGAATTAGGAGAAGAAATGTCGAAGGTGACCAGGAATATGAGCTTGATGTTCTTCTTCGATCAATTAGCTGTATAAATCTTTAAACTGTTCTTTAAAATACCAGCAAGAATTCCAATGAAAATGCACATTTGGAATTTGGATGATAGAATACTTGATACAATTATTCCATAATAGCAACTGAAAATGCTCCATTTGTTGGCAATTTTCTGTTTTTTTTTCATTTTGTTTTCTAGCATCTCTGTAATAATCTTAAGTGCTCATTATGGATGTATATCATAAATGACTTTAAGGCCAAGTAAAGCATGTATACATGTGTAAATTTAAAAACTTTAGTGATCACTATGAAACCAAGATCTTTCTGTTTTTCTTAGTCTGAAGACACTGATGGTCCATCTGAAGGGAAGAAAACCAAAGCAGCAAATAAAGGTATGGTATATCATTTGGTTTATGTGTTACTCCTGTGGCATAACATTGAGCAAATTTACATACAAACTTACCCTTGCATGTAGCTATGTGTATCTCTAGCCCTCAGGCCAGTCCATTGTAGTGTAACCTCAACATACCTTGAAAGTGAAACGGGTGAGTAATGCAACATGGCAGCCTTCCTAGACAATCAAAAGAATAAATAAATAGAGATTGTTGCTGGAGGCTGGTGTTGGGGTATGAAGACAGGTGATAAAATATCAGTGGCTCTTTCCACCATTGGATTCCCAATAAAAATGTGACAGAATTTGAGTGTGAGGTATGGACGTATTGATTTGCCTTCCACAACAGTTGTTCTGACCTGGATAGAATCTGGTCCCCCAATTCTGCCCTACCATTCATTGTGAGTGGAAACAAAGTTCTTTGTGCTTGCTTGGGCACCTGTCTCAGGACATTACCAAGTATAATTACAAATAGAAATTCTGCAGGCACACACTGATGTCACTCAGTGGTGTAGATCTTCCCTCAACAACTGCACAGGGTTCGTTGATGAGACTGTGTGATTGATGTGTCAACCAATCTAGAACCAACTTGCATGAAATTTCAAAGGTAGCTCCCGGGTCGCACTTATTTTTGTAGAAGGGTACCAAAAGCAATCCACTGCAGCTTGTACATAGGTTGTTTACATTTCAAAATTTCATACAAATTTCAAATGGGGAAAGAGCATGGACCTCCACATGGGGGTTATATGCCTCTCTCCCATAGTCCACCCACTCCTGTAGTTATGTCAGTGCTGTACCGTACCTCCAATTCTAGATCTAGTCAAGAATATTATTGGCTTATTGCTCCTTGAAAATCTGCATTCACACTTGGATGCACATATAATTCTGTTAAGAAATATGTTAATAAATAACGTTATGTTAATTTTTAAAGCTCCATATAAAATCAACTGTGGCCCCCCACAATATTCTGTTTACAAGTGGCTGGGGTAAAATGTGAGTAAAATGCCTTTAATACAGGCAGTGCAATGTGCATAGGGCATGTACTCAGGAGTTGGCAAATTTCCAAACACATGGCATTTAGAGCAGATCGCATTGTATGGAATGCCAAAAGAGACAAATGTTTAATGGGGATGGGCAGTGCTGGGAAGATTTCTTGTAAAACATGCATCGATACATAAAACAAACATAGACATGTACATGTACGTAACAAGAAAACACACTGCATAATTTCAAAATGCGCGGAAAAATGTTAACAATTATAGTTTTCATGACCCTATATTTCACTCCCTTCTGGGAGCAAAAGTTAAACAACAGCCATGGGTACAGAAAGTTGTCTGAAGAAATTCCCAAGAATCGTGACGTCATAGGACACTGGAAGAGATTTTGCAACTCGAGGTTGTTGGCCTAGGGCACTGCGGCAACCCGGAGAATAAACAACCAAACAGTGACTGGTCATGATTTTATTTTGTCCTGTGGTGTTTCTGAAAAGATGTAATTGTCTTACCATTGGCTATTCGATAGCTGTATGGTAGAAGTAGGTTTGTCCATGGTTATAGGGCTCACCTACATGTACTTAATTCATCAAAGTCGGTGTTTCATTCCAACAGTTTTTTTCACAGTGCACTTCACGTCACTTGTTTGGCATCAATGCGTCGCATGCATGATGACCGTGCGGCATTAATTGCACTAGAAGATAGTTCTAGAAGATGCACTAGTGCAATATAGTCCCATAATACATCATTTACGCGTCGTACATGTATATACATGCGCATGTAAAAATGCACATGTGAACATGCATTTGGGAATTTTGAGTCCTCGTAAAAACTTATCGTGTGTTATCCACAAATCTAACCTACAATTGCTGATGTGAAATGCCGGTTGAGAATGTACGAACACTGCTCTCTCGGGAATGTTTGATTGCGATAAAAGCTACCGACAACACAGTTTATCTGCATTCTTTTGAAATTCAGAATTCACTGTAGAAATTATTACAGTGTAAAACGCGATGCAAAACAGAATGAACGCGACACGTCATGTTAGTTGTCCAATAGCTCTGCCTCGTGTTAAGAGAAGGGCATAGGAAACAAGACCAAATGTGGTTGACTTGACACATCCAAGTTGCACACTCGACTACGTGCCAGAGCAGAGAATATTATTCTTGCGCGGACCGATCGACTTTCTTGCCGGAACTATGCATCCTTGTCTTGAAAGTGGAGTCCATCCAATGATGTCACAATTTTGCCAAGATTTGTTTGCTGCCGTCAATGACCGATTTCAGTACGTTTTTGCCAAGAGCTCAGGCAGAGATTGAAAAAAGCATTCAGAAAACTCCAATTTTTGCTGATTTAATTGCATAAAAGAGTGGTTTATTCAACTTACTGTGTATAAGACGGTTGAAAAGTATATCAATTTAACCCTACATGACCCATCCCCTTTAAAATATCTAATCTGTCCTCTTTCCGCGATAACTATAATATTTTGTGTTGTATTTTATATTGTACATGTCTGATTGTGTTGAAACCTTGCAGATAGGGCAGGAAGGTTTATAAACAGAGATTGACCTCATGTGATGACAATATCATCAGCTGACGAGTCACGTGACATTAAAGGTGCATGTTTTTAAAGTACTATATCTCCTGAAGTGCATGTCCAATTCGGTGAAACTTGACAGGTACTTAGAAATGAAAGTGTTATAGACGAAATGACCTCATGTGATGATGAGGTTATCAGATGATTATATCATGTGACAGTAAAGGTACACTTATCCTAGCACTGCATCCAAATGCATGCCCAATTGGGTTCAAACCTTGCTGATATCTTGGAAAGGAAGTGCTTCAGGCGAATATTGACCTCATGTGATGATTGCATCATCAAATGATAAGTCACGGGGCATTAAAGGTGCACGTTTATAAAACTCTATATTTCCTAAAGTACATACCCCATCGATTTTTGGTAAGTTCATGATCTTTGACTGTTATCAAAGTGGTAGCCAACAAAGACCTTGAAACAGTATTTATTTCATTATTGATTTTTCAAAATATATTTCAGCACATTGACTTTGTATTCCTTTTCAAGCCACTGTTTTGATAACTTCCCGATGTTTGATGGTCACCAAAACTACAGCCAACAAAGACCCTGATAAAAGAATTGTGCTTAATTTGTGACATTATGACAATGTCATGAACTATTTGTTTTATGGATTTTTGGATATTTAATTTGCCCCATAGGTTTTGTACATGCTTTTCAACAGCCAGTTTTTGACACTCTGGTCGATTTGACTGATTCCATTTACATGTATACACATGTAGTCCACCATGGACAGGGGGTCCCTGGACGAAATCGTAAAAATAACATCATGGAGGGTCACATGACATTAGATTAAAGCTGCAGTTTTTCTCCATGGGTTTTGTTCACGTTTTTCCACTTAACACTAATGAGTAGTCTTTAACATGGGCTCAAGATCACTATGAGAACAAAAGAGAAATCAGACTAAATTTTTGCTTTCGTTCGATTACAAATATAGCCTAGAGTCAAAATATCAAGGGATATTTCATAAAAATTTTTCAGTTTAAATGCAAATCACATGACATCAACTTAAAGGAGCAGTTTTTCAGCATGTGTGTTTTTAGCCTATTGATTTTGTACATGTTTTCAAGCCACCATTATAGTAACTTTGAGATGTTTGACCAAGACCCTGAAAAAAGAAAAATTTGTTTAATTTATGACATCATGATTAAACCATCAGCTAATTTTTTATTGATTTTAGAAAATCAAATTTTCCACTGTAGGTTTTGTACACGTTTTTCAACAGCCAATCTTCGGCACTCTTGTCAATCTGATTGAATTGTGTAACATCCATGAAATGTCATTGTTTTTTATTCATTCTGATATTTTCATGTTTAACTTTTGGTTGAATTTTTTTAAGTTCAATTTTTTTTTTAAATACTGAAACAGGCTGCGGTTGTTTCAACCTCTTATTTATCAAAGCTATTGTGTTTGTAAATCCACTATATCTTTTGTCTGTTACAATACACAAACCCACATGTGTGTGTCAGAACTAGTGCCTTTTTTAACAATGCTCAATGACAATCGTGAGGAAATAATGTCCACAGGTTCAATTTACACTTCTCAAATTTTATTAAATTAAACAATACTTTTTCCAACAGCAATACCTCAAGGAACAATCAGAGCCACTAATGGCATATCAGAAGTCAGAGGTTACTAGTATTAATTACTATCAACAGTTGCTTTCGTCACTACACCTAGGACGTGTGATTCTTATTCATACAATAATTCAAATTTCGTTACCAAATTAACAAAATCTTCACTTCTACGAGTGATGCCAGAAACAAACACATATCTACGGTTCAGAGTTCATGCAAACTGCCATGAATGAAGTCTCTGATGTCTCTGGGCACTTCTCATGTCCCATCAACTTGAAATGCTGCTCCAGCCTACTGTCACCTGAGGTACATACATGTATATGGCTGATGGTCATCAGACAGCTTTCAGCTTTCTTGGCTCTCACGGTGTCAAAGACAATCCGTCTGGCTCTCGCTTCATCTCAACTTCGGAGCAGGCTGTCTGCAATTTCCAGTACATTACTACAGTAATTCTGGCTCAAAATATCTGTTTAATCGCAATCATGCATCAAGACATTTACTGGGATGGATGCAATATCTTAACTCTATTCTCAAAAGGTCATAAAATGTTACTTGTGTTCCATGTCACTAAAACATTTCTGGTTCAAGTACTATAATAAATCAGCAATCAAAACATATCTCGAACAGTTCAAATTCCAAACTCTACCCTCAATAAGGAAATATACCAAAGGTCCGTTAATGAAAATGACATCCTTTGTATAAAGTAAAAAGAACAATTAGATCAATATTGTTGACTCGTCTCCCTCAAGTCAGGTTGAAAACAAGCATCAAGCAGAAAATTGCTCGGTAGCCACTCTAGAAATTCTACTTTTTAGCAAGCTGCTGCCTACTACAAGCCAGACTGCTTGTTATTATGATCCTAGAGCCTGAATTGCTCTAAAGAAAAATCATATCGCTGCAGCAGAGCCAAGTGACAACACATCTACATAGATGAAATTCAGGGAGACAGTCTCCTTTCTCGCCTATACCAGGCAAGATATGGGACGGAGGGGTACCCCCCTTACCTGTCCAATCCCTATACACACTGTAGACTATTGTTACCTAACACATCCCCTACAAGTCTGTAAAGAATTCCTGAGATTCCGATCAAACAATGACCAACACAAAGGCGGGGGGGGTTTCTCTCCGTCCCATATCTTGCTTCAAATGTTCCCGCCAATTCTCTTCACCTTTACCACCCTTCGCATCTCATTTCCATCCCCTCAATCAAACTTAACATCATTTCCACTCACATTTAAACATACACTCATGAATATACAAAGTATCCTAGGTGTGCAGAGAAAGCACAGATGTGTATTGTGTGTGCATTGGTATGTGGAGAAGATGCTCTCCCAGGCATTGTGTGGCAGGAAGCTACATTGTTATCATGATCAGTCAACCACGGCTTGCAAGATTCAGCCTGTTTTAAAGAAACTCATGGATAAGAACGAAAGGGTTGGACAAACTAAAAGGGAAAGAAAACACAGTTATATACACTGTGGAGTACAATGGTCATAAAACAAGGAAAGGGTCGCCTTATTCTGACTGTGTGTTGGCTTTACTTCATTTGCGTAATATTTGATATGGCCCAGGTTTCTTTTTTGCTCCTGGTCAAAATTATTCATACATGTACCTCAGACAATATCCCAAGACAAAATGTCCTTTCATTCATACGCTTATTTTCACTTTCTATGACTGCAAGAATCTTCGGCATGAAGCTATTTCAAGATGTTCCAGTAGAATAAATACCTTCTCTTGATGACTTTGTGTTCAAGATTCTGATGAAATGCCATCTTCCTCAAGGAGTATAAAAAGAAAAAAGTTTTCAGATCATTTTCAGTTTCTCGTCACCATGGCCAAGAAGAAGGAACTCAGTGAAGATATAAGCCAGCGTGAATGTCCATAAAGAGCTAGGGCAAAGGCTACAAGGCAATTTCCAAGTAATACAAGGTCCCTGTTGCAACAGTCCAGAGTATCATCAGGAAGCGTGAGATGTTCAACACAGTAAAAAAGGTCAATGGGTGTGGCTGGAAGTGCAAATTATCTCCTAGACTCGCCAGAAAAATCTGCTGGGAAGCCAACAACAACCCATGGATCACAACCAAGGCCCTAATTGGTACCCTTAACAAGGCAGGGATGAAGGTTTCACAGATAACCCTCCAGCGAGTATTGCACAAAGAGGTCTCCATGGATGCAAGCCCAGGAAGACACCACTACTCAGGAAGAAACAAGGAGGCTCATCTGGCATTTGGGAGAGCACATCTGAACCAAGATCCTACTTTTTGTTCATCGGTCCTGTGGTTTAATGAGATGAAGATGGAGTTGTTTGGCCACATGGATGTTGCCTACGTCTGGAGGAATCAAGGAGCATATAAGTTTGGATCAGATGCAATATCGAGTCCCACCCGAGTACGCTTGTGGTTTTTCACAAGCCATCAGGGGCATACACTGTGTATACAGTGCTAAAATACACGTCTGGCAGGGCAAAAATCCACAAATACATTGTAATTTACATCTCCCCGGCACAGATCCATCTTTGAAATAGTTGTTTGTGATACCCACTGCAAAAACTGATCCAAACCAGCCAGCCAACACCGACAAGATTGGTGGTCGAGTGGTTAAGACGTCTGCGTTAAGACGTAAGCAGGATCTGGAGGTCGTGGGTGTGAGTCAAACCCAAGTATACTTGTGTTTTTTTCGCAAGCCTTCGCAGGCATACATACAGTGTTAAAATACACATCAAGCAGGGCAAAATTAAAAATAGCTTTTACAAATGAAGAATATAGAAAAGTATGTTATTTTCCAAAGGGTATGAATAATTTTGAGCACAACTGAAAAACTTAATAGGACTCCATACCTGTAGGGATGTTAACACTGTATACACCTTGTATACATGTAGAAGAATGTCTGATGAAATGGATAAATTTACAAAACCCAAATTTTTTATAAATAAATAGGAAATTTACGTACAGTTACTGCCTGACGCAGCCTACATATTCAGATTTCCTAAGTGCCCATTACAATTCACTGAAAAGACTTATGTATTCTGCTCCTTGACCCTCTGCAAGGCATTGCGGCCCCGCCGCCATGCTTTTTGTCCTTTTTTCAGCGCCTATAATTTAGAGATTTGTCTTTATGGCATATTTGGAGTTTCGAGTTCCGTAACCTTTCACGTTTGTGAATTGACTTGATTCCTGAGTATGAATACAGAGTGTTTTCTGTGCTATTGGTAAGAGTGCTTTTCTTTGTATTTCGTACTTTTGTCATTCTTTTCTGTCCCTTTTTTTGTGCATTATCTACAGGTTTTGGTGTGACCTACCATTGGACTGTGTTGTGCATGTGTATGGCCGTTGAACAGGGCTAGCGGGTAGCCCTTTGTTCTCAATGTGGTGCGTGTGTTTGAACAATAACGGCCCAACGATGGATGGGTCTGGCCATGGAGTGGGGCTTGGCAGGCTGCCCCGCTCCTTTGTGGTGTGGTTTTCATTATCCAAGATAACCGGCCTTGACGAGGAAAGACCCAATGGACCAGGGGTGAGTGAGCAGCTGCCGCAAGATACCCCAGACCCTTATCTACATTGATGGATTAAGTGAGCAGCTGCCGCAAAATACCCTTGATCACTGATGGCCATGGCTGGAATTGATCGGGCTGAGCGAGCAGCTGCCACAAAACTGCCCTTGATCACTGATGACTACTCGGTGTGCCTACCAGTCAGGCCATGCTGACGTTACCCTTGATCGTCGCTGAACAGAGTCTAACAGGCTGTCTCTTCTCTGTGATATGGACACTGTGTTACTACCAGCCACTTTCTGGGCGACCCTACCAACTGATGGCCCTGCGGGGCTCGCTGTGCAACAGGCCGCCATCTGCCCCAGGTCCCTCAGGGTCTGCTCAGGAACTGGGCCAGTCAACCCCCTCCAAGCAGACAAAAGGTTCCACGGCTGGGTCACCACGGTCCACCACCTCAACTGCGGGCGAACTTGCGATACTACACCTAGCCTCAAGCTACATCGGACGATGCTAGCCCTTTTGGACTGCTACGTCGCCGGGGCTTTCTTCCACCACACTCCATCCAAAGTTCTGTTATGACCCCTACTCTGCCGATGGACTCCGGACATGAGGCCGCCGACCACTCGGGGGATCCCCGCCCACTCGGGGGATCCCTGCCCGGCTGCATCTCCATCCGTCCCGGCTTCTGGCTCCCCCAGCTTCGGCAAAGACTCAGAAGCACAAGGTCAAAACGTCTTCTTTGGCTTCTTCCTCATCCAAGGCTAAGAAGAAATGCCGCTCAGACCTGGATCCGCCCCTATGGGTGGCGACCCTTCAGTCCCTCTTGGAGGCCTTCACGTCTCTCGCCCGCAAAGATAGACTCCAAGCCTCAGCTGGCAGCAACAGAGCCTGACTGCTGTCCTCTAGCCAGACCAGTTTTTGCAGCAGCCCACGATCGTGGCGACTCTGCCCGTCCAGCACTGCACTTGGGGCAAGTAAACTTACTCCTCCCCCTCAGTTCCCGCACTCCGAAGTCCTCTGACGGTCTCCCTTCGACCGGTGCCTACCGTGGGGGTCGTGTATTCATTGGTATGGTTCATCAGTCTACACATCAGAGCGGCCCCACATGAACTACATGTCAGATGAACTTCATAGCACTTAGGCATAACTTGGAAGTTACAAAGCCTCAGGTCAATGCCCCTTTATTCCCGGGGGCTGCCCATTCAGAGGCGCCACCTAACTATGCAGGCTCTCCGCCGACCACTTTTCAGGCTACAGAACTGCATCATTGCCATTGTTCTTGAACGCTACTCATCGCTGCAGCTTCTACCTATGTACCAGCTAAGACTATCCGACCAGGGTGCTTCCGTCACAGCTTTCCGGTGGCTCAGCCCGCTTCGACCTGTAATCCATACATACTGCTGATGCCCCGGGTTTTTAGGTTCTTAGGTTCTCCCTTCAGATTCCACAGCCGGATCACAGCACGTAAGAAGCATAAACACTCACTGTTTTCTGTGGGGTCCAGATGCAAGAAATCTCGCTTTTCACCTTGGTAAGATATTTTTTTCACTGGGCTTGATGACAGTGGTCTGCTCTCTCAGAGACGCTGCCCACTTCAGCCAGCCACCTTGAGTCATTCTCCATTCCCAGGCGACTGTCCCAGACCCGGATGCACTTTGTGAGGATCCCCTTCCGGATCCTCACGCGGATTTGTAGCCGGCTCTGCTTGTGACTTGACATCCACGTTCATCTCCGGCTTTACATCTGACTCCGTCCGTCTGTCTAATACACGACGGCACCTGTCCATTTAACACATGTATTTGTGAATTGATATTGCACTTAAGAAATTCATTTAATAATAATAATAATTCAACTTACCGGGGCTCTACTTACGACACACATCTAGCGCCACCCTGTGAACATGCTACGCCTGGGGGCGTCTTCTTTTCGTATTTAATAGGTACAGCTGGTACGTTTCCCATTCAGCCCTATGCCTCTGCCTTGATCTGTCCAGTTTCGGGAAGTCCAGGCATGCGGGAACTACATGTATGCTCTTCCAGGCTGCCTTACGTCATTTGCTCGGCCCCTGGTAAATGTGAGACTGGGTCACGCATACTAAACCTAGACCGTGGCTCAAACAATTGCTCACAGGCCTGTTGCTACACTACGCACCAGATCGCCAGCTGGCACCTAGACTCCCGTGCTGGGGGC
Source organism: Acanthaster planci (assembly GCF_054643075.1). Taxonomy (NCBI): domain Eukaryota; kingdom Metazoa; phylum Echinodermata; class Asteroidea; order Valvatida; family Acanthasteridae; genus Acanthaster; species Acanthaster planci. The sequence continues at coordinate 4,872,981 of NC_141792.1, read as the reverse complement.
CAGCTAGGTGGGAAACAGAGAAATCTGCTCTCCGGGTGTCACTACACCATTGTATGGAGCTTTCCCGGTGCATAAAACACGATACGATCAGCATACCATGCGTGCTTTATTCTGACCATTGGTCCTCTGTTCATAATGCCTGTCGTAGATGTCATCGCCCTACCCGCAGTCCTATCGAGCCCTCCGATATCTGAAACTTCGTCAGCGGAGGCACTCATGCATGTAAAATCAACTGCGATCTCCAGACAGGCTCTCCTCTATCTATGACTGGTAAGCACGCCATTCAATTCAGTATCCACGTCTGGAGCGTCCTAACTTACCGAACTTTACATGTACATCGTCGTGAATTCTGCACGCTCCTTTAATTTATTAATTTCTGACTCTCCATACATGTATATTCTTTTGCTCGGCCTGGCCACGCCCACAATGATTTCCAGACAAAAGTTCTTCTGTCGTGTCGTGGGCGTGTCCAAAGTGTGTATACTGTGACTGTTACGACTAAAAATTTGTGCCTACTATCTGTGTACAATTTTGTTTATGGGTTTGCCATTGTAGACTTTCAGCCTGCGCCCAGCGTAATCGAAATGGAAGGCAGAATTGGCGAACATTCATTAACTTCTCCATTTAGCTGCTCATGCTCTGTCTTCCAGCAAGTAAATGGAAAGGTTATGAGGCTGAGATAGATCTAGGATATTTGGATACTTAAGTCATGGAGCGATCTTCCATCTTTGGGTGCTCCTTACCCTGCAGCCTTTCTACTTTTTTGCAATGCATGCGGAATAACCTTAATTCACCATGCATATAATGATATGGCCATAGTCCTCCAACTTAAGGATATGAATGGCCACTTCGAACATAGTTTAATGTAGCAGGGCTTATTACATGTATTCTTTTCTTATAATGAATACTTCAGCCTTGTTTTAACATGTGGGCCGACCTTCCTTACACAATCACCTCCAGTGGTGGACCATCCTCTTGTATCTCTAGGTTTGGATGTAACTGTGACGATAGACGTGTCGCTATTCGGATGGGAGCCCCTCTTCCTGCACTCAATGCGTTTGGGGTCTGGGGCTCTGCCTCTTGGGATAAACACATCAATGTGTTTGAACTTCAAGCAGTATTCAATGCTCTTTGGCAACAACTAGTAGGCTGTTACTTTCGGGTCTAGAGCAACAACTCCATGGCAGTGGCATACATCAATCCTCAGGGCGGCACTCGCTCTCCCCAACTCTGCACCCTTGCGTGGCAGCTCTTCATGTGGACAAACAATCTAGGCATCACCCTCCAAGCTGTCTACATAGCAGGAACCAGCAACGACATGGCAGACGCACTCTCTTGGGGTGCCGTCAGACTGACAGACTGGACTCTTCATCCAAACGTGGTCATCCAGATTTTCGCAGAGATCGAACATCCTCACGTCGATCTCTTCACTTCCGCTGACAACGCCCATCTCCAAACATTCTGTTCCAGGTTTCCTCACCAATGGGCATGGGTGACCGACGCCCTACAGATCGACTGGTCGGGCCCTCTTGGCGTACGCCTTTCCTCCAATCTCCCTCATCCTGAGGGTCCTGTTCAAGAACGGGAGCCATGTCGAATCATCCTTGTCACCTGTTCTGGTCTCGCCAACCGTGGTTTCCAAGACTGACAAGACTCCTGGTACAGTGACCGTTAATCCTTTTGGTCAGAGAGGACATCCTCCGTTAGCCCAGATTGGGGATCTTTCACCCAGTATCGGAGGGTCTTCACTTGACGTGTTGGACATTGTCCAACGATCCTTCAGAGCATCGGGCCTTTTCATAGACGCTGCATCCATGGCAGCCCCGGGTTGACGACCATCCACTCAAGACTTACAACAGCCGTCTACAACATTAAAGTGGCATGGCCACTACAATGCTTCTCCGACTGAAGCTATTGTGAGTTCCGTTGCAGACTTGCAGCTCATTTACCTGTTTCACTCAGGCCTCCAGGTTGCCACCATCCGTAATTACCGGTCAGCCTTGGCGGCTGTATACTGAGGCTTCAGTGATGGGTCGACTGGCTTTGACAACGCTGCTATCCACCATTTTCTTCAAGGAATATTTATCGAGTGCCCCATGTCAGACGCCTCGTCTTATCCTGGGATCTCAGAAACGTTCTACGCGTTCTTCGTGGTCCCCCCCTTTGAACCATTAGTTGACACCTCTGATCTCCATCTCAGCATCAAGCTTGCGTTCCTCCTGGCAGTCATCACATCGACACGGAGTGGAGAGCTACATGCCCTATTGACTGCTGATGGCCACATCTCCGCTTGGAGCCTCAAGGAGTTTGTCTCATCCCATCTATTGGGCTCCTCACTAAAAACCAGATGCCTACCTTCCGGCCTCCCGACATACTCGTTCCCGATATAACCTCACTTGCGGGAGACAATTATAACAATAAATGATGCCCAGTTCAGACTCTCAAGTGGTACCTTGCCAGGACCAACCATCGCCGGGAATCTGATTCGCAGCTTTTTGTTACCATAACAAAACCTTTCCACTCAACATCTAAGGACACTATCGCCCGATGGACGGTCTCGGCTACTATTTTTGCTAATCAGGACTGGCCGGCTCAGTATGATGACATTACTAGTGCCTTACGTCAGGGCTCATGATGTTCGGGCTGCTTCTACATCCTGTTCATACTGGGGGGGGTTCCCCTAGCTGAAATCTGCCAGGCAGCTTGTTGGAAATCTTTCACATTCACCGAATGCTACCTGAAGGATGTCCTGCAGAGCGAAACGGCTCATGGCAGAGCGACCCTCCACTTGGTAGTCCAGGCAGCATCCAGCGCTGCTCCGGGCCAGACGGCTGATAGCTAGCTTTAGTGAGTATCCACTCTTGTGAAACCCGCCTTATGTTCTGTACTTTCGTCGCTGACCCACCTCCAGGATACATTGCCCTTCAGCTTACATTTATGTAGACTGGGCAGGGGTGTGTGAACGCAGGAGACTCCTTCCCCATGCGGAGTGGGTCCGGTCTCCTAGTGATACTTACCCCTGCCCAGCCACTCCCGTCTGTCCTTCCCCACTTTGGCTCCGGTGATCTCACCTCTTCAAAAAGAAGGACGAACATGGCAGCGGGATCGCAATGCATTGTGGAGGGTCAAGGGGCAGAATACCTAATCAAGTCTTTTCAGTGAATTGTAATGGGCACCTGGGAATCTGCCTATGTAGGCTGGGCAGGGGTATCACTAGGAGACCTGACCCACTCCGCGTGGGGAAGGAGTTTACATGGTGATTCTTTTGCTTTCTGATAAAAAAATCCAGCTTTTCCTTTGGTATGCACCATCTTTGTTAGAATCATAGCTCTTTGGAAAGTAATTAATTAACTTAAAACAGTCTGGAAAAAGTTATGTCAAGCATATAAGCAGCAGCACGGTTGGATTGCATCAGTCCTGAAGATGGACAGAGCATTCACTGTCCGAAACATCGAGTAACCGGTTCTTTTCAGAACCACACATACTCAAACAGATATTTCCACATGGTGTATCCGCAAACTCTCTACAATATCTTATTCCACCATGCAAACCTTCAAGAGCTACTTCACAGAATTGTAGATACGTGCAGTAAAAAAAAACCGCCTGATTAATTGGGGAATAACTTAAAACAAGTGATTCATAACTCAGATGAGCATTGTGACTCACAACTGGGACTTGACATTGGTTAATCGACTACAACACTGCCACATTGCCTCTTGGGGTCTTTGCAGAGTGTTATCCATCTAGAAGGTAACTTTTTACACATGTAAAGTTAATATTGTACCTGGAATATGTAACATAGAACTTGGGTCTGTAATATGTAATGTTCACACTGTTCAGTTCACCATTTCTATCTTTACCCATGTACTGTTTAATTTAAGCTTAACACATCAAACATTTACACTACATTCAGTCATCAGGTGCACCAACTTAACCTATGCATAGTATGAACCCATCAAAAGAGGTCCATGTAATGCAGGCCGTGTGAACCTTTTGTGGACTAAGCCAGATCCACACTCACATAAGGTTAATTATCCCTTTTCTGGAAAACACTTCAAGATGCATTTTTGGGTTAGAGTTATGTCTAGCAAAAAGAAAAGGAACAGTCCACTGTACTCAACCTACCCCAAACTGTTTTACATATGCAAATTTCCCATGCACCTGTTGTCATTTTCTGAAAAGATGTGATCAACCATGGTGCCCCTTCACCTCCCACTGTGCACTGAAGTCATGACGCCATATTCATCTTTACTTTCTCAGCATTGAAACGTAACTGACAGGTCTTTTTAGGCATCTTTGATTTTTGAGCTTTCATTTTCACTCCTCTTGACTTGATCATCCCTCCCTCTTGTTTTGAATAAAGTCTTTCTCCTGACATGCTACAATCTTTTAGTAAGAGTGATGACCCCTAGCTGACACAACCAGTGACTCAGGGCAGCACCCACAGCTCCAAATGTGGCACGCACCGCGACATTTCTGACAACTGGCAGTGTCTTCAGACATTCAGATTAACTCTGTCGCAAGCTTTACTCTTTCTGAGGGCTACCTGTGTTGTGACTTGGTCCACGTCCTTTGTCTTCCTGCAACCTCCCAGCCCCAACCAGGTTCTGGACATGGTTCGTTCAAACGCCACACTGCCCAACTGGAATCTTCCAATCTGGTTTTTCCAGTATTTCCATTCGACCGTTCCTTTGTGGAGATGTTCAGGTCCCTGGCGAAAGTCTGGTGATAGCACCCCATTCTACAACAGACTCCAATGTACTTCCACTTGTTGACAGAGGATGTCAACAACTTCTTGTTTGTGTAAAAACCACACACCGCCAGAGACAAAATCATCGCTGACTCAGGCAAAGCATCCACCAAGGCTGCCTACCGTGACAAAGATAAGGCTCTCCTTGAATCTGCCTTATCTAAGCTGGATAAAGCATCCCGCTTCTACCTAAGATGCATGGCTTTCCTGCTCCTCCTATCAGCGTATCTGGCTCTTGCCTGCAAGGAGAACTCTCTGGTGACTCCAGACTTTGCATCCCCCCCATACTCCACAGTTTGGATGAGGGACTCAACTTCACATTTGAGCAGTTAGCCTGTATTTCTTACTTGGCTACTACCACCCGGAGGGCCAACTCCCTGGAGGCAATGCTCATTCCCTACAAGTTTGCCAAGGCTCAGCTCCTCGACCTTCCACTTTTAGGGAAAGACCTTCACTGGCAAGTTCGTTGAAGTCCTTGAGGCCAAAGCTAAGTGTGCACTGTACCATCAAGAAAATTTTATTCCGCGAAACACCTACCTCAGCAACCCCAGCCACACCAGACTCACCAGCTCAAGCCACCATCAGACCATGTGTATTCCCATTACTCCTTTCAACCGCCACTACCACAACTGAGTCAGCGCTGAGCCCTGCACCACCCGGAAACAACTCAAGCCTCTAGGGGGCAAGGATATTCATCGTGCACTCCCCATTCATTTGTGGGACACCTGCAATGATTACAATGCTTCATGGCCTCCAATCCTGAACCCATCGGCAGCCATCTACAGCATTTCACACAGTTATGGCAGGAAATCACTTCGGACAGCTGGCTACTTTCAACTTTTGCCTTTGGCTACGCACTTAAGTTTACAAGACCTCAACTGTCCAAGGCAATATTGCGCTCAACTCAACAACCCCCACACAACAACGACAAATCCAGACATTGGAGAATGAGATAAATTCTTCTTGTTTGCTTCACAAACAAGCCATTGTTCCAGATTTTCCCAGCCAAGTGAAGGTTGACTTTCTGTCAACGTCCTGCCTCACCTCTAAGAAGGAACCCAACAAGTGGCGACCAATTATCAACCTCAAACCACTCAACAAGTTTATCCACCCCAAGAAGTTTTGGACACTCCAGACAAAAACCCATTCCTTCTTGTGCCGTCCTGGGCTTCGTCTGTTGACTTCCAGGACAATTACATGTACCTCCACATCCCTATCTGCGAGCAAGACTGCAAGTTCTACGCTTTGCATACAAGGGAAACACATACAAGTTTCTGGCTCTTCCGTTAGGACTATCAGTGTTGCCCGGAGTTTTTACTTGAATAGTGAAGACTCTGGCTGACCTCAGGACAAGGCCGTAACATCAACCTGCCTGACACATGACCTCACCACCCATCGCAGATTTATTAACCTCAAAAATTCCAGGCTAGTACCAACCGAACTGCTGACCTACCTCAGGGTGATCCTTGACCTCCACAGGATCATTATCCTGACTGATGAACACATTGCCAACTTTCACCTATGCATGTCTCACTTCCAGTCTACCCAGGCACCTCCGGCCCTTTCCTGGCTTCGTCTTCTAGGGTTGATGGCCATCACTGTGGACCTGGTACCATGAGGCATACTACGCAAGAGACTGCTTCAGCTCCACCTACTCTCCTACTACTGTCCCAAAACAGATCTAATCAGATCAGACCTCCCAGTCCCGCTGTCACAAGATGCTCGTCATCTTCTGCGATGGTGGCTCGAGGAGGACCACTTGACGGCCAGCCTCCCCTTCACCCGAACAAAACCCGATGTGGTGATAACACGTCATCACTCGGATGGGGAGCCTCCCTTCCCCCACACCAGACCTCAGGAGAGTGGAATGCCAACTTCCAGAAAATCCATGTCAACATGCTGGAACTCCAGGCAATCTTCAACGCTCTGCGTCATTTTCTTACTTACATCGAGGGACGAACTTGACAGCTGTGGCCTTCCTCAACCGTCAAGGTGCCACATGCTCTCTAAAGCTATGCATCCTTTCATGGGTGATAAAGTTCAACTAATTCCAGCTATTGGATTCTTGATGAAGAACCACACTCCATCCTTTGAACTGCCAGATATTCATTCCCTCTGTTGCTTCTTAAACGAGCGACAACTCGGAGAAACACTGGTGTCCGGTCTGCACACTTAAATGGTACCTGGTAAAAACCAAACACCTCAGGGGACCAGTCACCCAGCTGTTCATTACCACTACAAAACCTCACCACCCGGCGACAAGGGACACCGTTGCCCACTGGACAACCTCGGCCACAACGTTGCAAACCCAGACTAGCCAGCCCACTCTGCTGACGCCACCCAATACCACATCAGAGCCATGATGTCAGAGCTGCCCCAACGACTTGGTCTTATTTTTAGGGTGTTTCTATTGCAGTCACATGCAACGCTGCATGCTGGAAAGGCCCGTCTACCTTCACTACTTGCTGCACACAGCAAGACAATTCTCCTGTCGGCTGTGCAGAAGTCAGACCTGCCTCAGACAAGACAGTGGACAAGGCATCCTGAAGACCTGATCATAGTGAGTGGTATTACACCTGCTGTTATACAAGGCTTGTCCATACGTCGTAGCCAACCTTGCTACTGCCTGCAACCGTGCCACTCTGCATATGTAATACTGTTTGGGGTAGGTTGAGTGCAGTGACCTCCCCCTCCCCACATGTACATGTATGGGACAAGGTCATTATAGAGAATACCTACTCCAAACAGTCCTCACCCACCCATCCTCCCCACTCTGGCTCCGACCTGAATCGCTTTAAAAAAGGACAAACATTCCAGCGTGACCACAGTGTATTGTGAGAAGTCAGAGAAAAATACACTTGATCAAGTCTTTTCAGCAAATAACTATAAGTGCATGGGAATTTCGCGCATGTAAAACTATTTGGGGTGGTATATTCTCTAGTATATACGTCCAACACACATGGGTGACCAAGAAATAACCACACAGGTACACACATACCTGTTTTACATGCAAAGTGTGGACATTCCTTTGTTCTCCTGTGGTTAAGGAAACTTGAGGAAAATGCTCCTTTTTCTCCAACCAGGATAACTCCTTCGAGCTGGATTTTTGATGACGACTCCCTAGACTGTTCCTCTTAATTTTGCCACACATAACCTTGCCTCTGAAACTCTTTTTCAGAGAGGGGGGAAACATTGTGTGGATGTGTGCGATGTCCACGCCATCGCACTATGTATGCCACGCCTGCACATGTAGGTAACATGAGCATGTATGTAAGGGGTTTCTTATACTGCTGCATGTCTGCAACTTAAGGCTACCTCATGCTTGCACCTGACTCTGAAGTCTTGGTGATGGATTGGGCCAGTGAGTACACTGGGTCGTATAAAAACTTAGCAAATTTTGCATATAAAGTAGCCAATTTATCCGCAAGTTTCTTTTGTTGACTTGACTCCACTCTTTTTGGGCTGTTGAAAGATATACCTAAGAATTGTGTAAAACACAAGCTTAAAGATCAGAAGCAACATGCCATGTTCTCATTTGATTAATCCTTATTTGTGGCATCAAAAGTTCATTGATAGGAATTAAGATACTATTTTCTCATTGGCTCCTTATTGGGTCAGTAACCTTATGCGGTTAGATTTCATATGAGTTGTATGCATGGTTTACTGAGCAAACTACATGTAACCATTCTGCCTACCTCACATGTAGGAAAGTAATACAAATGAAGTAAAGTCCACAATGTGACAGAATGAAACAGATAGAAGTGGCATTGCTATTGAACTTAAAAATGTTTAATTTACTTTTGTTTTGCTTGATAGACCAACTACCCAAAAAGATGCCAAGAGCGCCAAGTATAGCTGAACAGTCAGACTTCGGCGATGACATTGATAAGCAGTGCATATTTTGTGGAGAGGAAGATAAGAGCTTCAAGGATGAAGGATTAGACATGCATTACTGGAAGTACTGTCCTGTACTAAAAAGGTGTCATAGCTGTAAACAGGTACTAGTATACACAGGCCTCTGCCACACATTCAATCATGTACCTTGTCCTACCCTAAATGTATGCTAATGGACCCTAAATATATACCTAAAATTCTAAATATATCTGTACAAGATGTAACTGTATTTTCACCAATTTTGAGCAAATGAAAAAAAAAGCAACTAATTCCATTTCTGCAGGAATTTCCTGTTGTGCAGTGTTTGAAATTGTTAACTGTATGCATAAAACCTGGATACAGTTACATACTGGGAGTCAGGTTTGCGTAGTGGTTCTTTCCTCGCCTTCCTCCTCAGTGGTCCAGGTTTGAATCATGGCTCGGTCTATGTGTGGATTGGGTTTCAGTTCCTACCTGATTCCGTTGGTTTTACCCAGAATTTTACTCTGGGGCTTTCCACCCACCTCTAACACTGTAACTGCTTTTCGTTGAATCCTCTAACAAAGTCCTCCAGGCTTGCCAGCTACAGAGCTTAGGGCCCTATTGAGGAAACATTGGTGTCATTACTGTAGCGGCAGCGCTTGCGCGCCCGCTGGGGGCGGACCCTGACGATCCGGAGGGGGGAGACTGGTCTCCCGGTAAGGGATGGATTGGATCAGCTTGTAACACAGGTCATCAAATAATCACCTCCAATTTATTCGTCAATGGAAAGAAAACCCTATAAATTAATACAAAAGCATGAACCCTAATTAATTACATAAGTGCTTTAGTTGATTCATGGGCAATAATTAAACAACAATGACATCAAATACAATGGTGTACGCGAAATCGATGTTCTGTAATGGCATGAGTGCGTACTGCTTATACATATCACACATAATATATAGAAGCGAATATGCTATTTAAGCTAACAGCACAACCCAATTTTCTATTCACAGTGGCTTTGGGGGCTTTATGGAAATGCACTGACCACGTGACAATACAGCGCAAAAACGATGTACATGTCAAACGTTTATAAGTGACCATAAATGGCAATGTATAATGGATGAAATTACAAAATACCGGCGCTAGGATATGCCAAATACCCCCCAAACCCCGACTCACCCAGACACCACGGGTTGCAAGACCTACAGTGGTCTGCAGGGCCCAGCAACTCCAAGGGAACAGGCTGAAAACTGTCCAAAATGGTCCCGAAATGTTGCGCTGTGTCCACCGAGATGGCCACGGAAAGAAAAAGGACTAGACGTGGTCGAAGGGTCGGTAATGCACACTGGGCAGACCGGCATATCCATGCGCGGTATAAATAGTAAAAATGTTGACAATGCCTGTAATTACAATAAGAATGAATCCAAGCGTTTTAAAACAGATAATGAAGTCGGCGGAAGGCACCCCGGCCAAATTTTATGTTATCATGATAAAAATTGAATGGAGCTAATTCCAATAGAGGCGCAAGGCCACGTCAACGTGAAGGGTGAGGGGACCCTCTCAGTTGCTATGCAACAACGTAAACATTGAAAGGATCTTAAAGGCGTATACCATGTGCATGTAGATTACACATGATAAATATATGGGCAACTCCCCACATTACCATAAACAATTAATAATTATAATAATAATTACATGCACACAATATATGAACGTATTTTCCAATGATAATAACATGCAAGTATTAATATCAAGGGCAAATGGATTGCCAGAGACTGCAAGAAGTGGCAGACATGCTGCTGCTAGCAAAGTTTGGTCTTTTTTTAATGAGTTGCCCTGTTTTGTGTCCAACACAGTTGCTCAGAATTTCTGTGGGGCATGTTCAAGTGATGTGAGGAGATGTTCATAGTACATGGAGGGTTTTGTTATTTTTCCATTTCCCTGCCCCTCCTCCACTTATTTTGGTGTTTTGACATTTTTAAATACTAATGAAGTTGTGACCACTTGGAGCAATTATTTCAAAGGTGGAGTCGGGGTCGAGTGGTTAAGACATCTGCACTAGTAAGCAGGAGGTCGTGGGTTTGAGTCCCACCCGAAGGCGCTTGTGGGTTTTTTCACAAACCTTCAGGGCATACACTGAGTATACAGTGTTTAAATACACATCGGGCAGGGCAAATCCTAAATTAATTCACTTTGAGCAAATTATGGCACAAAAATAGCAATTTTTTTCAGTTCAGAGACCTCTTTAATGCATTACTCTCATACATAAGGCACTATAATTACCCAGTATATGTTTTTTACGCATATTGTGTTTGTGCGTTGCATTTATTCCATATTTTCTGCAGATGGGGGCCTCAAAGCATATGACTCCACACACAGGGAATGAGAACTTAGGTGTTTGGTTTCAGCACATCCCCATACACCCACGTCAATGTCATTTTATGTCTGTGTGTATAGTACATGTACATGTCTGATTCTCCATCCCTTTTGTTGTGAAATGCTGCATGATTGGATATTACCCCCTGATATATTCCCAAATCTTGAGTAAGCTGTGATTTAATTTGATCTTTTATTTCAGGTTGTTGAGATTTCAGCTTTTAACAACCATCTTTTGACTGAATGTGAAGGTCGAGCCAAGTATGCAAAGTGCCCAAGATGTACAGAAACCCATGAGAAAACGGAAGTAGAACGATACGTTAAAGACAAGATATGCCAACGTAAGTGTACATGTATGCATCATAAACCAATGTTTGAAGGAGCATTTTTTTTTCAATTCTGTGTTTACCTTAAAACCACTGTAGCCACTGCCCAAAAATGCTTAATCCTTCGTTTTAATTTTTCTCACGTAGTGAGAGATTCAGAAATTATACTTCGGTATGTATAACATTTCAATGAAGTCTGTGCCAGGGTTGGGGTATTTGAATCACTTTGATTTGAATTTTGATTTAAATCACAATCTAAATCAAATAATTTTCATGAAATCACAGATTTAATAATTAAATTTTTTTGAAATGGCAAAAATGTGTTTTTTTAGAAAAAAAACTAATTTTTCATTTGTTTTTCACGTCTTACACACTTTAATGGCCACTAACATGTACATTTGCACACAACCAACGTTATCTCTCCCTTAAGCACTGTTGGGAGTCAAGAAAATTAACTTCAACAATTTTACTAATATTTGTAGAATTGTAGAGATATACTTTAACCACTACCAGCCGGGGTCTCCGAAATCAGAACCGTATGGTTTATATGTGTGGCCGGGGTCTCCGACCTCGGACAAAGGAAACAGGGCCCTGTAACAAAAGACCGTACTCCGAACAAAAGACCAGGCTGCTGGGCATTACCGGCATTTTTCACTCTCAAAAGTGGTGATAATCCAGCGTTATTTTGAAACCGTATACCAGGGTTTGGGGCATTTAGAGCAAGCGGATTACCACCGGGGACAAAAGCTCTCCACCACCGCAGCGATGAGCCACACAGCACCGCTGCATGCTAATCTGGCCCCTATTGAAAAGAGGTCAGCAGTGCACTATGCCAGTTTCGAGAACAAAAGAAAATTTTGAAACACCGCAAAATCTGGGCTCTTTTTACAAGGCCACAGGCCCGGCAGAAATAATCCAGCATCAATAGATGTCTGTCAGATTATAGTAGAAACCAGACAGTCCTTCATGTGGGTGTTAGTGCCCAATAAATGGTGAAAGGAATTTTTAAAGATTTTTGAGTACAGAAAAATGATGATTATCCCATCCCAGCATCATCAATATTGATAGCTGCCACCAGCGTGAAGTGGTTAACATCACATTTGTGTTTTTTCTTCGGAAACAACTAAGATTTGAATTTAGGAATTGAAAATATTTTTTCAAATATTTTGTACATGTAACATACTTTTTCCCTCTAAATGTAGAAATCTGAGGAAACTAATCCTATGAGTACATTTACATATATTACAAAGCCAAATTAAATAAAATAACAATCCATTAAAAAAGTCTGTTCACTTTGTTTAAAAGAAAGAGAGAATACATATTTTTTCCCTCTAAATGTAGAAATCTGAGGAAACTTATCCTATGAGTACATTTACATATATTACAAAGCCAAATTAAATAAAATAACAATCCATTAAAAAAGTCTGTTCACTTTGTTTAAAAGAAAGAGAGAATACCGTCTGTCCCCAGCTTATTATATGTGACAAATGTTACTCACTGAGAAAAACTTAGTGTTCATTTAAGCTGAAGTTTAATAGTCTTTCTAACAAAAATGGTTTTTTAAACTGAAAACAAACAAGTCTGGCTTGTGACCAATTCGGTTTTCATACTCTAATTCAAGCACCAAAAAATGTTTGTCCATGTGACACATGTTATATCTGTCCATGTGACGTAACGTAATGTCTGTCCAGTGACAAATGTTATCTTGGTTTCATGAAATCAATTTCAGTGTTATGTATACTGGAATTGTTTTTTGACGTTATGAAAGTTTCTGAATGTAAAGTAAAATGACTATTTATTATATTGCAGGTAATTGTCATATTCTAAATTTAATTTTCAATGTGACAAATGTTACATCTTCAAGAACAAACTTATGTAGCTTCTTAAATAATGCTCAATTTGTCTTGATCTTTCTGTGGTAACAATAAGCACTTCGTGCCGGGGCATTTTTCAATATTGATGATGCTGGGCCGGCATGACTATCATTTTTTCCATTTTCGAAATCCTTCAACAATTCATCATTTCATTTAACGGTCTTTTATAGCCGCACGGAGTAATCTTTAGGCACTACTCTAAGTTGACAGGTGACCTTCATTGACGCCCGAATATTTCAGCCAGGCCTGCAGCCTTGTAAACAGAGCCCAGATTGTGCGGTGTTATACAACTGTCTTTTGTTCACGAACCTGGCTCAGTGCACTGCTGACCTCTTTTCAATAGGGGCCAGATTAGCATGCAGCGGTTCTGTGTGGCTCATCGCTGCGGTGGTGGAGAGCTTTTGTCCCCGGTGGTAATCCGCTTGCTCTAAATGCCCCAAACCCTAGTATACGGTTTCAAAATAACGCTGGATTATCACCACTTTTGAGAATGAAAAATGCCGGTAATGCCCAGCAGCCTGGTCTTTTGTTCGGAGTACGGTCTTTTGTTACAGGGCCCTGTTTCCTTTGTCCGAGTTTGGAGACCCCGGCCACCCATATAAACCATGCGTCTCTGATCCCGGAGTCCCCGGCAGAAAGTGGATAAGAAACAGTGAAGACATACAGTGTATAAGCAAAAAAAGGACAAAATTTTACAATTGGAAGATTGTGTCAAGTGTCACACAGATGTGCCTTTTAGGTGTAGTGTGGACAGACCCATTTACACTTCTTTGGTGCTTTTCCAGTACTTGTACCTGTACTAGAGCTGCATGTGTATTAACACATAATTGAGTTCAGCCGGAATTTTTTTTGTTCCAATCATGCCTATTATTTCAATTTAAATCAAACGTTTGGACTCAATGCATGAAAAATTTGGCTACACAAATGAATTAATTTAACTGCAATTGAGGTGCTCACCTTTGAGTTGAGCATTAAAAAGTAAGAGGGCACATATATCTTTTGTCACTGTTTTAGTTGGATTACAATTTTGTTCCTCCTTACACAGTGAAACCAAAAGCAGTAACAAAAGTTCTTACTATAAGAAGCAAGCCTGAACCATACATGTGTAACTCTATTAACACTAGTCCCCTTGGGTGTATGTAAAATCACTGGATGAGAATTTTTAGGCTTAATGGCACAGAAGCTGGATGACAAAGAGAGTTATGAAGTGTCTTAAATATTGTAATGAGACTGCTCTTTTTATAAGTATTGGAACCTGATAAAAATACAGCCTGAAATTTATCCCCTGAAGTGCCCTCAGAAGCCCTTGAATAGCAAAAATAAGCAAAATTTGCAATTTTGTTACATTTATTTGTTTCATTGAAATAATCACCTTCAAGAAAAGCCCTTTAAAGTTATTTTCTGGCACATGACTTTTTAGACACTGAAAAATTCCCTGACCTTCATTAAAACAATCGCTGTCATAAAGACTCTTGGTACTTAATATTTTTAGCATATAACTTTACGGAAACTTGAAATTGCCTAACCTGAAAGAGAAAGATCATGCTAATAAATTGACTTCTCTCTTTTAAACATCTAAAATAGATAATGGCCGGTGCAACTCGGTGTACTTGTACGCAAGTAAAAATGTGTAAAGTTACTTGGTGATTTTCAGGTAAAACTCAAATTAAAATAGTTGGACTATTAAAAAATAAATATACAGGAAAAATAAGTATTTAAACAAAACTGTAAGTTTTGTCTCTTATCTTTGCTGACAAGACTTGCTTCAGGCCAGCTCAATTAATTCTATAATCCATCGGCTGAAGGTATATGTATGTCTTTACAATGTTATATGGTAAGCACACATTGAGAAAACAATTAGGTACACAGTACATGATGAGGTACGATAATGCCAGACGTGACAGGTAAATGAAATCCTTTTTACCCATTTCCAGGTAATTTGTGCACAAGTTTACTTAAAGAATACAAAGATGAAATCCCAACATAAGTGTTTCGAGGAGGCCCCTGGTGGTCTCAGAAATCATTTTCCAAAAATTAAGAATGTAATGAGTGACTCAATGTTAAATCCCCACAAGTGGGCTGAGGGTTCTGGATGCTCATCGCGTGACCTTTTACTTTCAGGCCCTGTACCAGCTTTTTGTATCTAGCATGTACAGTAACTACATATACATGTGCTTGATGGCAATTTTGCTTACTGGTCCATTAGGTTCAGCTCTTGGTTAATAATTCCAACTCTGACTTACCGTTTAAAATCTGGTATTTTATCCTTGACACCTGTATCTTGGAAAGAACTGTGCTCTATATGTCGGTACATGTACAGGTAGGTGTTCATGTGGGCTTAAACAAAGTTGAAGGTGGTTCCTATTTGCTAATAATGATTTCAATGAAATTGCTTGATTTCAATCTCTTAACCTAAATATAGATTTGTTAGATTTTGTAACGAAAGAAATAAACAAAAGAAAACTAACACACATGGCTATATTTCCTTGCCTTAAAATAGATCAGCTTGAATTTGTATCAAAACATTTCAATTTAAACATTCCTTTTTTAAAAATAAATATCAACAACCCTGGCTTACACTTACATTCCTCAGCCACACTGTTTGTTTGGTGGTTACTTTTTGGTGTGTTGGGTCTTGATGCAGAGTTTCAATGTGATTGAAATTAAAAATGGAATGGGTGGGAACAGAAACACACAATTACCCTCTTGTAGTTATTTGCTTTTGGAAGGAGGTATGGCCCAGTTGCTATTTTGATCCGCACTGTATGTACTCCCTTAAGCTTTTACATTTGTGAAGCTTGCTTTATTTGATCTTTGAATATCTGCCTAACTACTGGAGTTCTAATTAATCATATACTTATTTTTTGTTCAGCTCCCAAGCCTGGCATGAGTAAATGCCCACTGTGTCATGTCAGCGTAACTGCTGCAGATGATAAAGATGGCAACTGGAGGAAGCATTTAATGGGAACAGGCAAGGATGCTTGCCTTAAAAATCCCCGGCGAGAACTAGCTATCAAGAGAGGTTAGAATATGTCATTTTAAAAAATTTTAAAGAAAAAATTAAAACAAGAATTGTTTTTAATGAGCAAAACATCTTAGGCTCTGAAAACATTTTCTTACCGTAACCACTTCCTGATGGGCAACCCATTTTCAAGGAGCTGGGCTTAACCCTAACACTCCTCAATCCTTCACCTGTTGGAGGACTGAGGAATGTTAGGGTTAATGCACAAAGATGGGGAGCCGGTTTCTGGACAAAAGAGTTGGGCCTTGTAACAAATGACCATGCTCGGCACATAAGACTGACCTGCTGGATATTACCGACATTTTTTCACTCTCAATAATGGAGATAATACAGTATTGTTTTGAAACCTTATACCAGGATTTGGGGCATTTAGAGTTAGCGGATTACAACTGGGGACAAAAGCTCTCTACCACCACAGTGATGAGCCACACTGCATGCTAATCTGGCCCCGATTAAAAACAGGGCAGTAGCATACTGTGGCACGTTCGAGAACAAAAAAAAGGGTAGAACACTGCACAATCTGGGCTCTTTTGACAAGGCTGCAGGCCTGGCTAAAATACTCCGGCATCAATGAAGGTCACCTGTCAGCTTGAGTAGTGCCCAAGGATTACTTCTTGTGGGTATAAACGTCTGTTAAATGAAATGAAGAAATGTTGAAGAATTTGCAGACAGAAAATCTTGAAAATGACCCTTTGTTATCCACTGCATTTTTTCAAAGCACTGGGCAGCAAGTGGTTAACTATGAGGGAGGGATATGATACATGACGCATTTTTGTTACAAAATGAACCCAAAAAAGGGGCTTGATTAAGAAGAGGCCCTGGAGCAAGATATGTTAAAATGAAAGATTTATTTGTTCTTGAAGTGAGTCAATATACATACTTTGTGTCCTAAGTTATTTTTCATACTTTACATAAATGTCCAAGCAGCTGAAGTTGTATCATATTATGAATTGTGTCTGATGTGTCCATGTCACTTTAACATAAAGTGATTAAAAATAATGTAATCTTCACCCCTTAAAATCAAAATGTGTTTAGGTGAGCTCTATTATGTACAAAAATTGAGAAAGTGATCATTTTTCATACAATGAATGGGTCAACCAGAGAAGTAATGTTTGTTAGAAAGATTTATGGACTGTTAACAACTGAAATATGATTTAACACCAAATCTGCAATCTATTGCCGTAATGGTATGCAAAGTGAATGATAGCAAGTTTGTGTTCATAACATGGACATTATATATTAAACTCTATGAGAAAACATATTGTGCAACAGTGTATGTCCACCTGCTATCTTGCTTATAACCTGCAGACTCAACACTTAATACAGAGGTGAAATAAACAAGGCAGTTTTGACATACATTGATGGAAGGGCAAAAACCTGTAATTAAAATTGACACTTTCCCCAACACAAATACATCTTGAAAAAAGAAAAACTCTGTACAAATTACCCCACAAAACAGAAAAAGAGACAAGAAAAATGCCCCTACCCGACTTGAAAACTTATTTAAAATTCATGCGTAATTAAAATCCATTATTTACCCAAAACTGTGTCTTTAGAAGTCACATGTACAAGTTTTAAATCCCAAAAGTTAAAAAAATTCATTTCCTTCCAAAAACTATTACCAGGCCCCAACCTATGCCTTCTGCTGTCCCATAAAACTTTACTGGTTTCTTTCGCTTTGTACATGTATAAAATTGTAGCTTTTAGTTAGTTACTGACTAAAATTTAATGCACTCGTGCACTTACATCACTTCAGCAGTGATTGGTGATGAGTCAGCTTTCTCTGTAGTTGCATTTCAATTTTTTTCCAAATATCATACAAGTTTTTTATTGCAATTCCTTATTCATCGAAATGACTATGTCACATGCACAATTATGTGTGTAAAAGGCATTAGAGCAAGAACCAATGTGTGAATCACACATGCGCATGTACTCCATTCGTTTGCACTGATGGTTCAAAATGGTGTCACACTTTGGTACTCTATTAATTTCAGTTTCATAAAGAACATGTTTGAACTGATTTGGAAGCAAATTCACTACCGAATCAATAAGAAAACATTCATATGGATTTGCTATCTAGCCAGCCTGGGATCAACAAACAACACATACACATTGCCTTTCAAACAAGATCAGTTTCTCTCTTGTTAACAGAAGTTTGTTGCTGACACTGGTAATTTGGGGGATTTTTTGCTTTTTTCCCATTTCCAGTTACACTGGAAGTTATTTTTCAACAAGTGAAAAAAGATCCCACTTAGTGTACATACCCTTTTTAGGAGTGTAGTGTAATTGGAAACAGAAGGGGCGTAGTCTGATGAACATAAATGTACATGCTTACCATCTGATAGGATTTTACTAGTCTTGGCTCACAACTGGATTTGCATTGTTTTACAAATATGCATGATACTGTGAAAACATGCACTGACCAGCACAGCCAGATAGCAGTAGAGGACAATGATCATGAAAAGACAAACTCATCTGAAGTCCAGTCTTGGGAAATTTGGCAAGCCTACTGAAAAATTCTGAGCCGACTTCAACGTGTTCAAATTACCATAAATAGTTCTCTGATCCCTAAGACAAAAGGCATCAAGACCGCATTGTACTATACAATTTTCTGAGTTTTTGCTACACTTGATCATTAAATATTTAGGAAAAAATCCTTTGCTGCAGTATTTTGTTTAATACAACCTATTCAACAAATGTACAAATTATCCCTCGTCATCTGTTGACCCCCTGCTCAGCAATTTTTGTGAGATTCAGGCACTGACAAATTTAGTAATTCTCAGCACATGTAGGCATATTTCAGTTTGGTTCTACTCTAAGAACCTGAAAATTGTCGTGCTCTTTTAATTCAATGCTGTTGGCTATTTTGTGAGTTAGCAATGGTACAGCTACGAAATACTGATTCATGTCATCAGTGGCATTTGTCCATTTTTGCTAAATTGATCCATCGTTAGCCGGCACAACAGTATCACCAACGTTTGTTACTAACACTTTCAGCCATTCATCAATGTTTCAAGGCACCAGTCCACTTTGCAACAGCCTGGAATTAACACATGTACTGTTAAGGCATGCAACTTTTCCTTGGATCAGCTGGTTTCTTTGTGACTTCATACTTATGTCATTAAAAATTGAAAAACACTGTACAAAGTCTTGTAAAGATTGGATTTTCCTCATTGTTTGTCAAAGTCCAAGATGCACACCTTGCTATTATTCATGGTCATTTAAGCACATAAGACATGCTCGGAATTTTACAGGTAAGCCTGCAAAAATCAAGACTGGATTGCAGAACATTTCATCTCTTGTGGCTTGGCATCCTCTACTGTTACCACTATTCAGTTGTGCTTGCCAGTGCATATTTCGTCTCCTGGGCAGCATACATGGGGAAAAATACAAATGGAGTTTTGTGCCAAGACTAGGATTTCACATGTTTTTAGCTAGTCTGATCCTTTTGTAGATATACACGTACATGTATGCATCATTAGATACAGTGATATAGCTACTGTTTCTTTAAATAGGACCCGGCTGTCCCTTGAAAGGTGACATACAAAATTATGAAGTGATTTCCTGCACAGTTGTGGATGTTGGAGTTTTCATTGGCAAAGTGTTAATAGACATGATAGTAAATTGGCTGTTTATTTGTGTATTTTATGACAGTGAGAGAGAAGAGCCAGGCTGCAGATAAGCACAAGCAGACACCTCGTAAACAAGCAGAGTCTACTGCTAAGAGCAGAATACCTACCAAGGACAAGAAAGCTAAGAGCAAAGCACACAGACCATGACATCACCCCCAATCTTCTCTGAATGTACATACATGTATAATAACCCCTCTTCCCCTTAAAAAAAAAATAGATTCTCAATTTCTTGTATGTACACTTTATCAGTTAAATTAATACATGAAAAACCAGTCCAATAGTATTGAAGTGAATTGCACAAGAAAGCCTATGACCAGAAATGTCTTTTACGTAATCAATATGTTGGTACATTGCATACAAAAGTGATGCCACCAGACTGCTCATCGGCCCATTTATGCTTTAAAAACTTATCATATTAAGTCTTTGGTTGAACACCTTTCAATGTGAAGGCTAGGTGTCCTTCGGGTGTACAAAATGCATAGACCACTCAAGCAACAGCATCTTTATGTCATATTGCATGGCCATGGACACAAGGAGGGCCCGGGGCATAGCCCCCCCCCCCACATTTTTGAGATGCGAAAAAAATTAAAACAATATATTTACACAGCATCTTTTTCTAGTTTGTTCAGGAAAGGCTAGTTTTCAAACATTTGGAAATGCACACTTTACACTGACTTTGCCTTTTTTGTTTTGATCATCCGTCATCTTTTCTTTGTCTTTGAAGTCGCGTCAAATTACGTTATGTTCTTGTACATGTAAATGTTGTAAATCCATGGTGCATTCAAGCCGCTACTTCTGGTAATTTGACAGGATGCATATGCATTATCTGGAGTCAGTATACACATACTCCCCGCATGCGCCCTGGGATAACACGAATAGCTCACTTGAACATGGCAACCCCTGATTGGTAGCCTGGACTGTGTGTTTTTGTCCCACATTATCATGATGCAGTGTCTTAAGGGTCACATTTCTGCAGTCCAAGCATAAGAACAGCCTTATGTTTCTCACAGATGTATAAGGCTAGCAAATTTGTATAGTTTTCCAGGTTTTTTAAGTCAGTGCTGTGGAATCATTGTTGAATTGTCATGAAAATAAATAGTGGCCAAAAGTCGCATGCATAAAACGTGATGTAGTCTGGTTTCCTTTTGCTTAAGATGGAACCAAACAGTACAGTAGAGTTGTGCTATTGTATATGCAACACAAATGAAATGAGTTTATGGTGCAGTATGTACAGTACGTGTATATTGACTCTATGGAAATTCTTGTCATTATTTCACTTTGTAAATGCTAGCAGATTTGGGATACAGAAGCAAGTGACCCGGAATGTCTCCAAGATTGCACCAGAGAACATCTAGAATCCAAAATTTTCCAAGAATTGATCACCAAAGGATGGAAAATACTGGTTCTGACCAAGCAGTAAGGATAAAAGTTAAACAGTTGGGACGGTTATATGTGGACAGTGTGATAGTATGAAGTGTGATAAAGTCTAGAGGTCAACATGAGGCTCCTTTCATGCTATGCTGTTCAGCATTTCATGAGCATGGCTGTTGAAAAAGAAAGCAAATCTTTCTTTATGAAAATAGTGGAGTCCAATGTTTTGCAAAACTTGCAAGCATAATGAGCACGATGTACACTGCTCCACAAGCGAGATGTACACTGCTCCACAAGCACCTATACACTTTTCTAGACCATTCATCAAGCAAAATATGTGACCTGTCACGACAAAATGAGAGTAAAGTAGCATCCCACTCTTTCCTGTTTTGAGGGTTCAAAGTTATATTGAAGTAGAGGTCAATTTTGGGGTTTTGTAATATTTGGACAGAGTAGTCCACCTTCTATTTATTTACATATATTTTGCAGAATCACATATTGTAAAATGTCATTTTTGTAGCAATTTTTACGATAGCATTACTTGTGCCTGGTCTGAAATGTTGATACAGTGTCGGAGACAAAGACGCAAAGCTGCCCGAATAATGCCACAGTGTCAACTTATATTTTTACCCTAGTGTTCCATGTTCATACGATTGGAAAGCTCTCTTTCTGCTGAATTCAAAAGTACCAATATCTGAGTTTTGAAAATTCCGACTTTCAGTTCATTTTGTGGTGACAGGTCACATATGCAGTTTGTTCACAAGACAGGAAAGAATACATGCAGTATTAATTCATACACATGTAGGTGAGAAAGAATTCAGGAGATCAGTCTTGGCTGTTTTGGGACTCCACTAGATTGGTTTGTAATAAAAGTTGAATGGGCAGGTTGAACCATTCTTCAATGAACTACTGGATTTTTATGACTTAAAATAAATACACATGTATCACAGTTTTATTTGCATGCTACAATTACATTTCACCTCCTGTGCAAAGGGAGAAATTTCAACATTTTGGATGTTATGCTTACAACACCAAAGCATTATGTCATTCACGGCAGAGTAGAATTGTCTCCGTAGGTTTGTGCACAGTATATGAATGACTCTCTTCTACATTTCTTTGAGTAGGTTGCAGGGACGAGATTTGTAAGGATTTTCCCCACCTCTGGATTTTTCAGTCAATCTCTTTAAATTTGGAAAAGCCTGTGTGTTTAAAAGTTGACATAGAACATGACGGGTATGAGTTGTTCCTAGCAAACACAAATGTATGCCATAAACACAACACTGCTGTGGGGCCCTTGATCAAAACCTCAGGTGATTATTATTTCGTAGATATTTAATTTTTTTCCCCCTTCTCAACCCTGGTAGTTTATATTTGGTTTTCATATCAAACAGCTTGTTTTGACAATAGTAGTGGCCCATATTTCTTCAAAACAGTGTTGTTGGTTGAGTTTGAAGGATTGATGTTTTTCACTGTTCTTATGCTCTTTTGACAATGAGCATTTTGTATGGGAACATAAAATAGTGCTCTCGTACATACATTGACGAAGATATTTTCTGAGAACTGAAAAACTACCACTTTCCTTTGATTTCTAATGGAACAAGTATTTAGATCTTGTTTGTAATGTAATTTACAGTAATTTGAATAAAACAAAATGAGCTGAATATCTTCTGCGTGTTTCTTTAAATCTGTTCAAACAGCATGTTGTGTCTTGTCCTTACTGTATTCAAATCACTTCACAAGCCCATTTAAGTCACATTTTATGGGGTTTTCTGCACAAAATTTAATTCCTTACTTTGCCTTTTTTGCATTTTAAAAATCCTTTAAGTTCACCTAAAATGTTTGAAGATCATCCTGGGCTATGTTGAAGTTAGTTTTTGCTGCATCAAATTCAATGTGTCCATAAAAACGGATTTTCGTGCTTTGTAGTGCTGTGGTATGGAGCCCAAAGAGAGAAAAATGCCCCCAAATAAAGAATGAATAAGTTGTGCGCATAATTTAATCATATTGTTTGTTGACCAAGATGTATGCTCCATGCACAAACACATACTGTACATGTATTTGTGTACATGTGTACACGTCAGTTGTTTGCACGATATCCGCTTCTTGTAGAAGTACCCTTTTAACATTGGCAGAGAGAGATGATGGTAGACACTGTTTCAGCTGAGGGTCATGTGCATAAGGGAAGACCTACAGTCCAAACTTAAGTTGTGTGTAATTTAGTGTGATTTTCGCATGGTGTGGAAATGGACCTTTTCAAAAATAAATGCAAAATTATACACACGTGCAAAATATTTCAGAATTTCCTTTCCTTTAGGCTTGGCTGTGTTTCAGTCATCGCTCCACTGATTGTACTTGACCTCTCTACATCATGCTTCTGCTTTTCTGCCTCTAGACTGGCACAGTCATTCCTGCATGTAATTCAAAGATTAACCTCGTCGCTCATATTATGGTCATCTAGGGTCTGAGCACTGTTTTAGAGCATAATTTCTCAAGCCCGTCAAAATTCCATGTCTAAACATTCCATCTTTGGCATTAGACTTGGCTCATATCGTAGCTGGGAGTCAGTCTCCTGGGTTACAAAGATCACTTTCTGTTCGAGGTTGAATGCTCGAACTAGGAATTCTTAGGAGTTTCCTTGGGTTCATGGGTCAACTGGGATAAATGTTGTATGAGTCAGTTGCCTCTCGCTCCTGGTAGTGGGATCTGACAGTCCACTAAAGGCTGGGAAGGTTGATCTTGCCTTTCCCCTTAAGATACCTTGGATGACCCCTTGTACGAGGTTCAACACAGACAGCCTCAATTTCGATGCCTTAGGATCAATAACTTCGAACCGATCCCATTAATATTTGGGTATGTGACTGTATCTTCTTGAAGTGACCCGATATCCAGTCAGTTAGTTAGTTATAGTGTTCTTTTGCTCATTCACTCGACTTGGACCTCACATATACTGCGAAAATTGATTTAGGTTCTTGGATATACGCTTTTTGTGTGATGTATAAAGTCATAGTGGTACATTGTACACTAATGTCAATTTTTAACACCCCATTATTAATTTTTTTTTCTGTTTGCGTAATTTTTATTCCTTTTTTGGAATTGAATATCTCTGAGAGTGCTCTTAATTTGTTTACAAGTAATGGGCACCAGATGACATGACTGTTTTTCCCTGACGTCATGACACCGACAGCGTATGCTGGGTTATAATTCAATATGGCCGATCAACAATGTGATCCTTGATGACTGTACTCGCCGAATAAATCAGTATTAAGTAGTGTTAATTGTGAACTAATAAATGCATCCGGTGAAGTTATCGGAACCTGAAAGTGTGTAGCAACCGTTACACCCTTTGTCATAAATCATGTCTCCTTAACACTTCCGTAGGTTTGCGTCGCCGGGCATTATGCCCAATATGTACCATTTTTTTTATCTGAAATAGTTTGCAAAGTTAATTAATATGGTAGGGTGTTGGTGTTGTGGTGCACGAAATCCCATAGACAATACACAGGAAACGCTGCACCATGGCCCATACACACGATAATACTGAATTAGTTTTACCAATATAAAAAAGAAATGATTGTTACCCCCAATTTCACATGAAGAGAAAATCCACCAAGCTTTAAACAAACTCAACTTTGAGTGCCAGCTGCAAACCCCAGAACCTATTTGTAAGGGCAGCAATCACCGATTCCATCTCTGACTGATTGTATTTTTCTTTAAATGGTGAATGGGCCGGCCATACGTGCTTGGCAAACTTAGGGGGCGAGTCGGTCAGGGGCAAGTCGGTCAGGGGGCGAGTTGGCTAGGGGGGGCAAGTTGGTAAAGGTCGAGTCGGCTGGGGGGGAGTCGGTCAGGGGGGAGAGTTGGTAAGGGGCGAGTCGGCCAGGGGGCGAGTTGACCTACAATCACAAGACGCATGTCTTCACAACAATTAAAAATTAAAAGAAATGAATGTATCTATTGTCGCGATTGCAGCTTGGTATTATGTCCCCTTTATTCAGAAGAGGCAGAAAACAAAAGCGGCAAATATAATCAGCGTTTTGTTTATAAAAAGCCCGTATCAAAAACCGACAAAATATATAAACAACTAAATATTCAATTAACGAGAGAACAAGCGGCGGCCATAGAATACAAACTAAACCAAATTTTAGTGGGTAAAATTTCTCGAGGGCGGCCACTCAAGGCATTGACGGCGGTGTGCTATCAAGAAGTAATTTGAGTCTCAGACGACGAAATCAAAAGTCTGTTTCAAGTATCGGACGAGCACTTTAACAATGCCGTCAAAACATTTAAAATGGTATAATAAAATAGAAATACTTTTTATTTGACCGAAAATCCACAGACGTTTAAATTAGAAAATGCCATCGATAATTTGCAAGACGATAAAAAGATTAAATTCAGAAAAGTAAGATTTAAACCGGGATCATATTTGAACATTACAAAATCTACTGAAATTGAATGGCAGACCCAAGTCGAAGAAAGTCCCGCAGAAAGGAGACTCGAAGCAACAAGACCAATTAATGACCCACAACCACCCGAAGAAAGACCAAGTGAAGAAATTATCAAGTGGAGCTGAAACAATTAACAAGGTCGTTGTAAAAGCGCTTGAACTCAAAATACCATTCAAAGAATTAGAGAAAGACACTTTGGATATATTTTATGGCGTAATACAAGATTATATTCGAGCTTATGAAGATGGAAATTTAGAAAAATTTGATCACTCAATTATGCAAAAAATAACTGACCTCAACAATCAAATACGAATGATGAACGTTGGAGTATAAGAGAAACATCATCCGGTCCATTGCATAAAGAGAAAGATGACACGATGAAAGAACGAGAACCATCAGAAGCGCAATCCCAGACAAAACCACTCTTTTAGTTACGGCTTCTGGTTCTAACGCTCCAGTGATGCATCGTTTGTTAGTTTTAGTCGCACCGGGGTTGTATTTGGTGCCCTCTGACATGGACTTACGCATCGGACGTTTGAAGGTTACAACAACAACCGTCAGATTGCGACAGCCGACATGCAAATGAGTTATGTACCAAGTTTAAATTCTAGTGAAGTGCCGGTTCTCGATCAAGTAAAAAAAATCAAAAGCTGAAGCAGAACCCACACCCCCTTTGCCAATACAAAAATTACCGCAGAAAAACAACCTTTAGACAATCACACCGAATAGAAATTGTTGTGAACTGTTGGAATTATTGCCATTGTTGGTCTCGGTTTCGTCTTGTATAAAATAATGAAATAGGATAAATTATGGCATGAAAATAACCCCTCCCCAAATTTAAGGAAAGGTTTATTTTTTGCACAGTTACGTTTTTTTGTATAAAAGTCAAAATCAAATAACCCGCCGCTAAAAACAAAGTCCAAACGTGATCAGCAATCCATCCAATTGCCTTGCTCGCTACGTTAAAAATCCATCTCAACACGCTACCAATTACACCGGGCAAAGCACCTAAAGCTTTTAAACCGAGTTTCTTCGACACATTTGCCAAATTTTGCAATTGACGTTTGATCCAGTCGGTTTCACCTTCTTTTGATGGCGGTTTTGGCGTTGGTGTTGGTTCAGGCGTAGGAGTGCCCAAAGCTCTAACACCAGCTACTATGGAACCGATTAAGTTACTAATGGCTAAACCAAAGGCCGTTAAAATGCTTACTAAAGTGACACCTTGCTCTTTAAACAACGTTCAAATCCGTTCGCGTAAAGTTAAATCAGCACCTAAAGCTTTTTGAATTGTTTCTTTCAACATTACAAGTTGATATCTAAATCCCAAGGTTAAATTGTTTTGTCGCGCTTTTAATGAGTCTAATTCATTGTTTAAATCTGTTAGCAATTTAGTCTCTGATTTTTTTGTTCTTGTGTGATATTTGGTTCTTTTAATGTATTTTCAGTTGATTGAATATCTCTTTCTACATTCGCAATTCTAGCTTCTACAAGTTGTAAATTACCTCAAATATTTTTTTATTTTTTGTCTAATTCATAAAGCTGCTGTGGTAAATAGTCAAAGCCTGTGGTTTGTACCTTGGTGTCTGCAGTTTGTACCTTGGTGTCTGTGGATTGTGTCTCAAATTCTACGTTGCCATTTTCAATTCATGAGCGATATCAGCAAGTTCTTCTTTTGGAATTTTTTCGGGCTGTATTTGTTCAACTTCTTTTTTTAATTTTTCTACTTCTTGTTTGGTTTTATTGGTAACATAGTCACTGAGACCTAAAACATTTCTTATGAAATTTACTTTTGTAATTTTATAAATTGTATGTATACTAAAAAATGTACTTTTATCAATTTTTTGTGTAAGAACAACTTTAACACTTTTAAAATTAACACATAGATTAAGGTTACTAATGTTAAAGACATTTGGATCCCTGAATGTCGCTTCATACCTATATCTTTTTTTTAATATCGTCGTAAAAACTATTCATTTTCTCTTTAATCATTTCACTCTGAAGGTGTTCTGGTTTTGGTGGTTGACTTTCTATAAATGACGTTTCTTGTTCCGTTGTGGCAAGGCTATTGTCAAATGCAAATTCATTATCTTGCGTTGTATCATCCTGTAATTCTTCTTTTCCTTGATTTGGTTCTTTATTTTTATCCAACAGAGGAATTTTGTCTGGTATAAATGTACCCGATATTTTTAATAAACCATTTTTAACTGCTGGCTAAAATTGCGAGTATGATACCTTGCGCCACTAGCCAGCCCTCTGTGGCCAATGCGCCACTGGCAATTGCAGTCAGTTTGGCTGTGTCTTCAACCAAAAGTCGATCCAAATCGGGTGCTTTAATTTGTAATAGTCTTTTACTAAGAATGGCCTAGGCCATGGATATTATTGAAACTACTACACCGAGATAAACGGTATTTGCAATTTCATTTATATCTATCGCTGTTAAGTTACTCATTCTTATTATATACTAATTTTTAACTTATTCCATGTCTAAAACTTCTTGCGCCTGTTTTGATACCGTTTGAACTTGTTTTTGTTTTGTTTGAACAGCGGGCTTCTTTTTCAAAAACAACGCCAGTGCGATTCCTCCAATTACTAAATCACCCAAAATCAAGTTTCTGTATCTGTTTTGGTTTTTCCGATTTTGTGCTCGCTTCGCTTGCTTCGCTTAGTTTCATTTTAGTGAGTTGCTGTTTCATCTTTTTGTTATGTTCCGCCAGGCGTTTGCCCTGCTCCACTCGTTTGGGATTTTTAACTTTGGTCACCACCTTCACAGGGCTGTTGGCTGGTGTTGGTGTTACTTGTTCTTTGTATGTTGACATCTTCTGTTATAATAGACTTATTTCTGTTGATGGCCAAATGTTTAGTAGTAATTAATGTTGCTACCAATGGTGATAAATAAACCCCGTACTTGTTACAAAGCTCGCTCAAGAAATGGCCCATCGTTCGTGATATGATTGGATCATCGTTAAAATCCTGCCTTAGGTTTTCTTCTGATTATGAATCGACGTTAAATCCCAAAAGTTTTATCGATATAGCAATTGCCAATGGACGCGCGTACAAGCTCAAAATTGAGTTACCCAACGCTTTAACAATTTCTCTGCCGAATTTTACTTCACATTTTTTCTTGTTCTTGGTTAAAGATTCGATGTCTTTTACAGAATATTCTCGGCCTAAATATTTTTTGCTTTCGCCAGAGGCTACTACTGAACATAGTCTGTCTTTGACGTTGGGCTTGAGTTCGACTGATTCTGTTTTGACTTTTGAATCTGCGAGTTTACTTTTAATGTCATCCATTTAATTATATGATTTTCAAATTTGTTAAACGCTAGCTTAGCATGGAGGTCTTCAAACGTGTAATACGTCAAGTTAATTGCAGTAACTAGCTAACTAATTTATAGCAAACGGGCGGCTCAGTCAACAACACTGGTTTACTGTACTTTACGTCTCGCAAATGCCGTTCCAACCGATTTCGTTCTTCGTCTGGTACAACGTCGTTTTCGTCTAAACATTGATCAAAGGAATTTATATCTTTTTTGTAAAACGTTGCGATCCAGGCGGTGTTTTGGCGGAGGTCTTTGAGCACCGAATTGTACTTTTGTGTCAATAACCAACAACTGTGAAGATAGTGTCTCCCACTGAAGGCCATTTTAGTTAACGCACACGTGCTGTTTCCTTTGAATTTTTTGCGATACTTGACATATGGATCGGTAGACAAAGTGTTCACCCGTCAAAAATGTTTTTATACAAGTCGACCACTTCATTAGATTTGAGTTTTTCTCGATCTAAATCACACAAATGAACGTTATCGTCGCTATAAATCCATAGACGCTCTAAAGTAGTTTTTTTTTTAAACAATGTCGGACAAATTATTACAATCGCTTCAAATGCGAAATGATATTCCCACTCCAAAAGATCCAATATCCATTTAGTTTTTCCCGAGCCCGTTTTGCCCACAATTAGGGCGCAGTGAGGTGATTTATACTTGTCCATTTATTTTAAATCCGATTTAATAAACCATACTTTTAAAATTACCGTCTTCCACAGTCAATTGCGCATTCATTCATTGGAAATTTCAGAAAAGTGTTGATATTCAAATAGTCCTTGCGAATACAATTGATTTGGTTTACCTTCGACCGTGACGATTGTTTTTGTAATGTGCGGATTATAAAATCGTTGGGGATTTTTAAGGGCCGGGTCATTGAACAAAACCAAAACGCCTTTCAAAGGTCTATGTTAATGTTCCACAACGTGTCCGATTTATTTACCGCTTGTTTCTTCCAATGAATCAGGTCGAATAATTAATACTCGGAGCCTTTGTGTTTTTGCCTCAGCATTTGGGCTAGCTCTTTGTTGGTAACGACTTCGTATTCCAAAGTTAGATCTGAAATTGAATATTCAGCAGCCGTGTCGGTCGAGTTAACTACTTTATCGTTATTGTTAAAGGTGAGTTGATAAGTTAACGGTTCTTTTAAAACCTGAGGGATAAAATGGCCGTGATCCGTAAACATGGGAACGTCCAACGGAATGGCGTATCTATTTTTAAAAGCGTCGGCGATGGCTTTGTCTTTACCGTCGTTGGCAGATTCTACTGCGTCAACTGCGCCCAACCAATGACTTTTTTTGTTGCCTCCGTCATATAGCTTGGGATTTGTCGGGTAATTACTAAAATCAAATTGGCTGCGCATGTGAAATAGATCCTGATAAACGTCGTCCCTTTTAATTTCAACGAGTAAACTGTCGGTGTCGGTTAAAGCAAGCATATTCGCTCGTCGTTACGACATTTTAAAGTGTTGTAATAAAAGTCATACATGAGCATCTTTGAAAGTTTCAAAATTGTAACCCCGACGTAAATTGGTTTGTTTAGTACGACTTTTGTTTTCATCATTCCGACATAACTCATGTCACATTCTTTGAAATGCAAAACTTTCTTAAAACTTGGTTTAAATGTCATGCGTTTAAATTTTGTAACGTCAGAATCGTTGTTGTCGCACATTAATTTTGTGTTACAACGTTTGCGAACGTTTTCCATCTTTTTACCGTATACCGCGTTATTGGCGAGTTTAAAAAAGTCTTGGTCAGTGTGATGTTTGGCTTCTTTACGTAATTTCGTTGGGGTTTTTTCGATATAGTTACGTAACCAACTACATTGCGTAAATTTCATTACACGACGTACTTGCGTCAATTTTACGCCTAATCGCAAATACAATGGCAATAGTCGATAGTGCACCACATAATCTTTTTTGGGAGCGAGCGTAGCAATGAGCTTTTTCACATTGGGGGCTTTGTTACCAAGCATCAATTTTTGTTGCGGGCTAGAACAATCTATTTAATTTTTTTTGGGGGGGGGCTAAAGGAAATTCGTTAAAAAGATCGAGTATGTATCCAAAATGATCTGTGGGTTTTAAACTGAGAGAAAAGTCTTCGGTAAAATTTTCTAGATTTTCTACCTATTCAAAACCTTCAAGTGGCAATGGTTGGCTCATGGCCAATCCGTAAAGATTGTTTGCGTCGAGATACAACAAATAACTTATGGGCTCGTTTGGGTTAAAGTCGTTTGTTATTAGCCCAGGCATATCGTTTACCACCGACGCTCGAGATGCCCCTTCGTTTGGCTTTTCAAAAAATAAATGTATGTCAGTGTCTTCTAATTATTCAAGTTTTATGCCAGAATGTTTTAACAACGCGTCCCAAAAAAGCCCCGGCGACGTATAATAATTTGCTTGATCGAGGCTATAATTGTCGTAACACGTATTTCTAAAATTTTGAAACACATCCGCCAAAATTAAAGTGTCTGTTTTAATGTAAAGGTCGTGGTAATCGCCCATGTTTTGACATCCAAACTCGTTCCACATTCGTTGCGCATAGTGATATTCGGCATCGGTGACGCTCGACCGTCTGAGTGAGCTATAAAACAAATGCTGCGGTGGAAGTTGCGTTTCGTTAAACTTGGCAAATGAATCCATGCACTCATACGGATAAATGCCTTTCTGCATGAGCAAACTTGCGTTTTATAATTTGGCAATGTGCTCGAGTTAGTTTTTGGACACGCTTTTATAATATTTTCCAACGAAGCTGCCATAAAATGATACGAGTCTATAAATCGAAGTTGACCGAGGCTAAACAAAATGTATTTTTCGCTATTTTTAGGAATGCAAGAAATTATGTCTGTTCGATCATTGCCTCTAAACATAGCCGCTCCTTGCATAATAAGATGCGCGTCATAATTTTTAAAGAAATATCACGGGAATCGCCGTTTCGTTAGGCACGACTTGAAGTTGTAAATTGCACCAAGAGTGAGCCGCGCCTCTAAAGACACCCGTAACGTGACAATGATCCCTGACTTTGGGATTATTTGATAAAAGTTTTTTACATTCTTGACATTTATTCTTACTTTCTACCTCAATCGGGTCATCGCAGCAACATTCGTTTTTATAATAACACAATAGGCTTTCACATATCCAACACTTTTTGGCTTCTCGGTTATTTTCTTCTTCGTGCGTGAATTTAAGCGGTTTTGGGTTAATAAAAATGTCGTTAATTTTTTCGACTTGTTCCATGAGACTCACAACAAACACTTAACTTGCATTTGGTCCTCGATAACGTTTTTCATCCATTTTATGATTGTCATATCGTATCATTGCGTAATAAAACCGCGAGGTACGTGGTTTTGTAAACGAGACTTGTCTTGTGTTCTTTCTAAAATTGATTCAAAATCTGCATAAATCAAAAACAGTGTTTTTGTTTTTGTCTAAAATTTCTAAGTTTTAGTTCGGTGCAAACTTCATCCTGCATTTCAACAAAGCAAGCTGGGCTTCCTTCGCCTCGACATTCTTTGTAATGTTTGACACAATCATCTTGCTTATAAAAGTGTATATTGCACCGATCGCATAGATATTTTTTTCCGTAGTGCTTGTTAATTTCTGATCCTAAAAGTTTCGATTTGTCTTTAATCCAACAATAGTGGCTGTTAACAGATTCAGTTTCTTTAATGTATAGTAAATCTACGTGAGTTAATTTGTTTAATCCCGCTGGTGCCAAATTCTTTGAAATCTGTAAAATAAAACAAATCTCCTCGTTTAGCACTAAGATGTTTATGCATTGATTTGCATTGTTTATGCATTCTTTTCGTAATATTTCTTTTTCTTTTTCGCATGATATTTGATCAGCTCTTTTAGCACCTATTTCTTCTTCTGGTTCTGGATATTCATATCCGAACACGTTAATCGTAATGTTGTTTAGTTTTTCAATTTTTGAAATTTGTGACAACGGTGTTGGGAAATCTATACCCGTAAAATCAAGACCGTCGTCTGTAGTGTAAATTGATGTTCTCTCGTTGTGTATCTTGAAATTTGGTTTATTTTCTAGCCATTGTAAGACGGTTGATGTATATTTTTCAAGCGCCGCCCCTAGACACCATCGTATACATTATTGGTCTTCATTTTTAATATTAATGACGGCTTTTTTGGCGCTGACGTGTGGTCGAGTTTGATATAACTGCTTCCGCCAATGTCGCCATACCTAACAATGTTAATATAAATTGTAGTTATTTCGTCAACGATATAGCCCGAACCTTTATTTATAAAACGTTCAATTTGTTCAATAAGGTTGTTTCTGTGATCAATCATAATTTGGTCTAACGAGTCGCGTGTCGTTACAATGAGGTTTTCTGTAGAAAATGTCCATTGTAAATATTTGTCTCGGTCGTTATCAGATCCGCGTTCTGGGTTAAAAAGTCCCACCTCTATAGCCCATTGGAGTTTAATTTGACGACGAGAACCGATTTCTTTCTAAGCCGATACACTTTTTTTCGCGAATCAGTTTGCTATAATAGTTGTAAAATGTCATTACGTCTGCAATGGTTTGATCTGGTTTTAATTCAAAATTGACGCTATTGTTTTTAAACCTTGTGGTTTTCGTTATGTCAACTCGATCAAATTTGCCAGGACTTGTATAATCTCTTATTTGCCCATGCGACAAGACAGCTGGTAAAGTAATTAAGCATTGGCAAGATAGCTTAACTTTGTTTATGTATGGTCAGAGCAGTTTATTGCCGGATCGATAACTATCAATAGCGTGACATTTCCCGGTCGTAGGGAACCGCGAAAACTGATCTGTATGTACAGTCACTAAAGCTATTTTTTTGTTTGTCATTGACATAATTAATCACAATGCCGAGCACAATCCCCATGCCGCATCAAATAAATGGACGAAAATACTAGAAAGGCCGATGTCCACTGCTCAATCGTTGTGATGCGCACGTTGTGAGCAGTGTTGTGCGGGCGAATCTGCCAGGCCGGTGACTCGTGCGTTCCGACCATGAACACGAAGTCATTTTGATTCACGTGGGTGTTAGTATTCGGCTGTAGCAAGGAACCAAACTCTACATAATCCCCATTCCAAATTTTTTCTTGGATTGGTTACGGGACGCACATGCCCAAATCCTCGCATACACTCGTTAGCATGCTTTCATTTGCGGCCATGGCAATACTACTACTGGCAGTACTCGTACATGTAACCAGAGGGAGTGACAGAGGTACAGCTGTCACAGCAGGGGAGGAACTTGTAACGGGCAACTGATCAAAATAACGGGCGTGACCGGGGGAGTGGGGGAGACGTTTGAAGGAAACTGCGAAGCAGCGGCTCACCCAGCCCTTGAGCCGGAGGCGGGTCAGGAGCACTGGCCTGAGCGGGGACACTGGGTGGACCTCCCTGGACAGGTGGCTAGCTAGGTGGAGGTGGAGCAGCGTTGCCGACTGCCACGGCCGACCGGTGTCGGTTGGCCCTTCCGCCAGAAGAACGAGGCCGTCCTCGCGGTCTCCTGGCCCCAGATGACTGAACCGTAGATCCAGCAGTGCCTCTCTTAGATTTAGGCATGGTTTGCAAGACTTAAATTGTTCGAAAAACTTGAAAACTTTGCAAATATTAGAGACGAGGCAAATAGCATAGAGCTCTATGGCAAATAATGACTATCTGGCTCCACTGCTCTGACAACAGTAACCACTCCGTGATGGTTTGGATAAACAAGTACTAGTATGTACGACCTTGTATCAATTAACCAGTGACATACGTTGGCATGAGTAAGGAGGGCTTGTTCCGCGCCCCGCATACCAACACTGTCTTGGGACAATAAATTATTTTAAGCCGTATTTCGGCTTCAAATGAATTATTGCGCTTATGTAATCAGATCTTGTATATCGTCCGTTTTGTCCAGTGGGTGTGACCTTTAAATGGTTTCTTTCAACAAGTTGCTTGAGGTGTTCTATTTTGCGCCTGGTGATGTTTGTGTAATCTTTAAGATGATCTTGAATCGCTTTGACATAGTCTTTTTTTAAATGCCAACGTGTTCTGGGTGGTGATAAATTAACGTTAAAATCTTTGACAATTGTTTCAGACTGTCAAGCGTCCACGATCTAAGCTTATACGGTATTAATAATTTTTTACTCATCTTTATCTTTACTACTTTATTATACAGTGTTATAATTGTATTTAATTTTTCTACTTTTATATTTAGTCAATTTATTTAAGACAATTTCACTTTTCCATACTAATATGCGATTTTTAAAGTTTTCTTAAGTAAGTTGTTGCCCTGTTTCAGGTTCATTTAAAACTTTCTTCTAAATGGGCCCATACAACTTTAAATCTAACGATTGCACGTGTTCCATAATAAATATCATCGACACTAATGTAGCGGTCCGGCCCCCTGGCCGATCGCTCGGGGGCGGCGGTCCGTCCGCCACTGAAGGGGGAATTGGAGGCCAGGCAGGCAAAAAGAAAGTTCAGCAGACACTGAAAGACTTGGGTGTTCAAGCGGACTGGATTTCTTTTATAATCACAACTGCTTGGACAATTAAACCGGTGCTAATCTATGTGGTTCCCGGCCGAGCCATCACAACGTCCATCCACCCAGTCGTCTCCCACAGCACACCCCGCTCTCCCAAAAAAACCTTGGAAACTCGCCCAACTTCAGTGCCGCCAAAAAGTATCACATTGTAGGCCACTTCCGGCCGACAGGCAAGACTTACAGAAAATACTTGTACTGTACATTCTGTGCACCCACGTGGGAAAAATCACGCCTTGAAGACGTGCACAAGGTTCAAAGGTCACACAATTCGCTAAATTAATGGGGAATTCCCAGATCCCTACACTAATAAACGATTTAATATCACATTTTACATTTTCATATTGTTCTAAATTCATAAATTGGTCAAATTCCCATTTATGCACCAACATTAAGAATCTTAGTGTCTTCACTGTTATTTTTTGTATGTAATTTTACAAATATACGTTTACCATATTGACTATTTGTAAAAATAGGCTTTACTACATCATGTATTTTGTCTTTACCGTTTGCCCAAATCTTACTCTCATTTAATTTTTCCAAAATGTGCTTTGGAATATTTTGGTCAGTTCTCACTTTTAACTTGATAAATTCATACACTCGTTCATTAATTTGATTTAAGCCTTTTATTTCTTTTTAAAATAATGACACCATTAATATTTGATGGTATTTTTTTGATTGAAATTTAGAAATTGGTTGTATACCATAACATTTTGCTTCGGGTACCATAATTACAAGTTTATATTTTTCATCTTTGTGAAAATAATATATTCTCGATGTGAAACCATTTGTATTTTCTATAATGAGATTCTTTGAATCAAAAGGGCCATGTATGACGTTTGGATCCTCACAATTTTGATTGAGCAATTCGTAACAATCACTTACAATATATTTCTTTGCCATTTTTAATAAAGTAACATTTGTTTAAGCCAACTACACATTAACAATAATTCACTTTGAATTTAAACAATGCCAAGAACTGCTCTTGTATTTTCAATGTATACAAAACATAGCTTTGTGACAATCGTTGCATCTTTGCTTTGTTTTTCCGTGTGGGCAAACGGGGCGACACTCTGGACATTTATACTTGTCTTGTTATTTTCGCACTTTCGCCAGTTGTTAATTTTTTCTTTACAAGCGTTGCAGAATTATACATATTTTTTTGTTTTAATTATCTGTTTCAATTTAGTAATCGGTTTGCAACTATGGCATCGTTGGCAACATTTGGTTTCTTGATTTGTTGACATCCTTTTATTAATAATATACTTTATTATATATAAGAACATTTATTTAGAGTGAAATATTATTCTGCATTTATTGTTCCCGCTCTTGCGACATAATAGAGCGTGGTGGTACATAATATGCCGTGGTAAAAGCCCCACTATTTCTGCGCGGGTTTGGAGGCTGAAGGTCAAATGGCAAGCCCTTTTGGGGGATTCCCCTAATTCGGTTTAGTAGGAAGGACATAGAGCCCTTTCTACGCTTGGTTGGGTTGGTGGGACTTTATTCGGGGTTGCAGTGTTACTTTTTGGCGGGTTTTTAGATGAATCCCCTTTTGACAATTTTAGAGATTTTACTTTTTAGTTGGGTAGTTATAGGGAAGGGGAAGGGGGTTGGGTAGGTATCCAGCGGTGTTGACGGTGTTGACAATGTTACTTGTTTGGTGTTTTTAAAAGGAATTTTCGCTTTTTTATTCGGGTAGATATAGGAGACTTAATTTGGTCCACCTTTGCCATTTACAATACTACTCATCACTACATGCAAAAGTGTAAACACTGTATTCATGTTCAACAAAAAATAGGACACCTACAGAATTCCTTTTAGTCAGTACCTTTGAGAAAAATTAATTAAACATTGCTCAAAGAAACATTATTTGCCCATTTAAATAAAGATCTGTCTTAGTCTATTTCAAAATGTGTAAATAATTTGGGGTTTATTGCCAGAGGAATAGCGAGGTTACACATACGTTAATAGGACGCGCGGAATTTGGTGCAGCTCATGCACTGCAGCTAGCTTTTCGTTTGGGTTATGTGCGCCAAGGATGTTTTATGGCCACGTTGTGATTGAAAAAGGGGTGAGTAAATCCTTTGTAGGGTTTCTTTTGCCAGTAAGGTTCCCGGGTGGGTGAAATTGAACGAGTTTCAGTTGCGTTTAGAAGTAAAACCTTAGGTATTTACACCTTCATCCTCCGGTAACAGTTTCGTTCCATGGCCCACAAACTGTATCTGCTGTACGTGCACATGTACAACACGTGACTGTGACTGCACTTGAGTCTTTTCTCGCTATTTTGTACGCCCACTTTCTATGTACATTAACTTTTCAAACATAGAACACACCCAGGGATATTTTAGAGGGGACAAGTCAGCAACAAAGAAGAATTGCAGGCAGTTATGTGATGTGTGGCGTCCTTTCTGCATTGTGTTGCACTACAAATGCACGTCGTCCCAAATAATATTGGAGGCCGACCCCTCTTCTTGCGGCGTACAACTGCAAAATGGCGACGAGGATGGGATTGGGTGCGTTTGCCTTACAACCTGATCATCGAGCTTGAATCCCTGGGAATGTTTTTAACTCTGAAGTCCTGCTTTGCTTCAAATACAAAGTTCTACGTTTTCACTGCAATTGCAAGAGCTTTGGCATCAGTGGCTGGTAAGGGTTTACTGGTGGTACTGCACGGGTCAGGCTGTGAAGTCAAGTGGAGTTTTGGAGAACTGCTTTCTGTTCAGCAAAGCGCAAGGAACACGAAACAGCATGTTCAGACGGCCGCAGGCCCGGATGGAGTCGTCGTGCGTACCATTTCGGCAGCTTCTTAGGTTCACTTCAGTTTTCATTCTTGTGTATCTGTATCAAGTTTTCATTCTTGTGTATCTGTATCAGTGTGTGGCCTTATTCTGTGCACTCTCAAGGAGTGGCTTGTGGATGTGGAGACATATGCACGACAGTTGGCCTTAGATAAGGAAAAAGTAAATGCTGCAGTTGACCATCTCACGGGCGCAGCCTCTGAGGATGTTCTCTGCTGTCCTCTTGAGAACCGAGCTGAGTTCAGCAAACTTCGTGAAGTACTACGTTCACGATTCGGAGCAACGGAGTCGGTGCAATCCCTGAATTCTATTCAAGGGAAGAACTTGAGGCTTAGAGCAGGCTTCGAATTACCTGGGTGCACACCTGCACTGGTGCATGCGGTTTTTTCAACGTGCATGTAGCTCCGACGAATTAGGTGCACGACGTGCATGCTTTTTTTCCCAGCTTTGAATTTTTATGTAACTGTTAGTGCCAATTTGTCCGGTTTACCATACCCAAGTTTCAGTTATTTCCGATAAATTTGACAATAAATAATTATAACAGTAATTTTGTTTCGTGTGTAGTTTCACCGTTTTCTAAATACCGGGCGCGCCGCGTCGCCATCTCCGGCCGGCCTCTAGTAGCCTGCGATATCGATAGCGCGATGTGTCGATCAAAGATCGTATAGCGCCGAAGGCGCAAGATGGATAACTCTGCCCAAAACTTTAGGTGCAATCCCATGGGCGCCTTTGAGCAAGCGATAAGCCAGCTCAGTTTACGGTCATGCTTCGGCGCAGGCTCACTAAGGGTGCAGTGTCCCAATTCAAGGAAAATTCTCCGCCAGGCCGAGGCGCACAAAAAGTACCCCCCAGAGATTGTTTCGAAAAGAGGGGTCTGTTTGGGCCAAGAAATGGTGGAATTGTGTCAGTATGGCCCAGGATCATCTCTGTAGATTCAGGGGCACCCATCTGGGGGCAAAGCAGACAAAAATGGGATTGAAAATTAGTCAGAAGAGCCCCAGGAAGGTGAGGGATGTCATTTGAAAAATGGCCGCTGGGAGGGCTTGGCAGCATTCACTTTTGGGGGGGTGAGTTTGTTTTGGGCGGATAATTAAAAAAAATCATTGGTTATCCTACTAAAAATTGAAAATCAAATGAAATCTGAAGGACCAAACAACACATTGATTTTTGTTTGAGAGGCCTCAGGGACTTCAGTTGCCTGCCATGGGGCTCCAAACTTGGTTGATTTTACACTATTTTCAATGGAGCTTGAATTGGTTCAGTGCACCCCAAGTGCACGTGCCTGCTGCAGCGCCTGCGCCTTTGCATTAATGTGCATTGCGCAGGCGTATCGCTTGCTCACGTAGCCTCAATACGAAGCGCACTGACCGCAGGCTTACCGGGGTAATGCAGGCGTAAATGCACCCTACTCGTACGTAGCCAACATTACGTCTGGAGGAAACACTAACACAGGGTTACTGCCTTGTTAATGCATGGGATCAACCCCTCAGCGTTCGTGTACGTGTATGTACTGTACATGTATGTATACACACGTGCTACGCGTTAGTTTTTTGGGGTTTTTTTGGTGACAGCTGTTGCACCCGTCTTCTATACGGGGATGTCGGACAACTCGACCGTTGGGACAACTCGACTTTGATAGAGAGACAACTCAACCAGTGAGATTTCTTCACATAATACAGTCATTTTCCCAGTTAGAGGTCGTGAAATTAATTATTCGCTCAGATTGCAGGTGTACAAAAAAATTTAAATTCCAATGAAACGTGGTTACCGTCCACCTTGTGTGATAGAGATACCACGGTTACCATCAAATTAGTTTCAAAATTTAAACTTTTAATTCGGACGTACAAGATTGACGAAAGTGGTGATACTTTTTCTCGTTCTGGATCGGTTACCGGAAACTACCATGCGAGTGGCAAATCTATTTTCAGCCAGAACAATTGTAAAAAGCTTGCATATATTTTCTAATGAAAAATTCCTCAATTCAGAAAACTTGATTCATAAATAAGGTTCCAATGA
The DNA here is from genome assembly GCF_054643075.1 of Acanthaster planci. Lineage (NCBI taxonomy): Eukaryota > Metazoa > Echinodermata > Asteroidea > Valvatida > Acanthasteridae > Acanthaster > Acanthaster planci. The sequence continues at coordinate 4,832,675 of NC_141792.1, read as the reverse complement.
TTTTTTGAAAAATGGATCTTATGTAAATTTCGACTCAACTTATTCATCTGCACAATGCGAGCCATCGACGAACCCATTACGTCAAGTATATTTCTGCAACGTCCGTAGCGAGAGGAGTTTGCAAAGTACATTCAAAGTTGCGTGCATGCACTTAATGCGTGATCCAAAACTAGGAAACAATACGGCCGTTTCACAATAGTGCGCCACCAAGAGTTTGCAACGCGTTGGCCAATCACAATGCACAAAATTTGTCAACCTAATGCGCGTTTGAAAGGGTCGACAACTTTCACGTGTTATGATTGGCCAACGTTTTGCATACTCTTGGTGGCGAACTATTGTGAATCGCCCGTGTTATGCGTTCAGTTTTCGGCCAGTTTAAACGCAACTTTGAAAGTCATTTTGATTAAACAGACATTAGATGCAAGAGTTTATACGACTGTTGAGAGTGTAAAAAAGGATTCGGGATCACTCAAAGTGAGTGACATATATCGCCCTAGACTATTCGTCATTTTTTCCCACTACCATTCCAAAATGCCAAAGTGCCAATCAGAATTCTGGCCAAATTTTCCGAGAGTAAGTTTTGTTCAAGAAGAAGTTTACGTTTCACTTTTAACCAAAACCTTTCTGAGAATGAAGAACTGAAAGACAACCGTTTAAAATCAACTCGGACCCAAGCCAACTTGGACCACGCTAACTCGGACCCATGCCAAATCATTGACGCCCTTTCTCTGAGAAGACGGCTTTGGAGCGTCGTATGTCTGCTGGCGACCTCATTAACATTTTGTGATCCCACGGTTTCTTTTTACAATAAGGCGTGTCATAATCACGAGGGATCACAGAATTATTTAAATAAATCCCGAATTTGGAATTGATAGTTTCCAGTTAAGAGTATCTCTTGCACAAAAAGCCCCACATTGCGGGCCTATTTTGGAAAGAGGCGGGCGGCTACATTCAGAGCTGAGCGCATAGTTTTACTACTATTGGGGGGTGTCTTCGAGAAGAGGCGAATAAACAAAGTTCATAAAAATGAAACGAAAAGTGATCGATCTGGCCATAATCTTGAATTTCCAGCGAAAAAATAAAGGCCAACCTCTTTGCGAGGTTCAAGAGTCGGCGCTATTTCAGTCTACGGCGCGTATTTGGTGTAGTGCAACCATGAGGCTCAATGGGTCCGAGTTGACTCGAGGTGGGTCCGAGTTGGCGTGGGTCCGAGTTGGTCCTGGGTCCGAGTTGCCATGGGTCCCAATTGGAATGAGTCTGAGTTGGTTTGGGTCCGAGTTGACCTGATCCCAGGACAACACCAAGTATAGGTTTTTATTTCAAGCTACGACTGTAATGCATATGGGCCATATACATGCAGCGCGGGTGCAATATCAGTTGATTGCGCAAAGATTGATTTACTACAGCCACCATTCTTATAAATACCTCAGGAATTAAGCTTGTCTATCTACTACATGAAATTCCATCCCATCATTAAGGTATACATGTATATTATTTTACACCGTGGCCTCAGTAGACGACTGGGCTGAGCGGACAGTGTCCCAACGGACGACTTGTCCCAACGGACGACTTGTCTCAAAAGACGACTTGTCTCAACGGACGGTCAAGTTGTCTCAACGGTCGAGTTTTTTCAATGGTTGAGTTGTCCGAAGTCAAGTTGGCAAACGGTCGAGTTGTCCGGACTCCCTCTACGGTTGCGTTTTGACAGTTCTACAACTACATGAACTACAATGCCAAAACAAACGCTGTTAACTTTCTGGAGCTCCGGAAAAGCACCCAAAAGAGGCGAATGCCAATCCGGCCCCAATAACTCTGACGGACCTGAGGCTGAACCTAAACTTCCCCCTGGACATTCGGGACCCGACAACAGCACCACGCCGCCACCTTCTGAAATCTTGCCAAGCCCTGATGATCCCAGTTCCGGCAGTAGGCCAAGCCCTGATGATCCCAGTTCCGACAGTAGGCCTAATGTTACATGTAATGTTGAACAACACTATTCGTCGAGTTCCGCTAAAAATATTCCTTCTAAACAAGCTGGAAAACCGACAATGATTGGCTTGTGTAGGACAGTGTTCATAAATCCATGCTTTGCACATATTGCCAGACATATGACAAATCAGAGGAAAAAATGTTTTTCATGAGGGAGGATGCAAGTCTTTGCGCTGGTCCAACGTTAAAGCTCACAAACTGAGTGAAGTGCATATAAAGGCCAGTGATGCCAAGAAAGTATCAACTTTGGAGAGAAAGGACCGATCAACGGAGAAGCAACTCTTAAAATTAGGAGATGGGGTAGTGCAAAGAATGAAGAAATATTTCAGGACAGGTTTTTACATAGCTCAAGCTGGGAAACCTTACACAGATTTTAAGGATCTAATGGAACTGCAGGTAACAAACTTTGGCACCCAGTCCAAAAGTGAGTATGAAACGTACCTGAATGACAAAGCGTGTCATAAATTCATCAAATGTATTGCAGAAGATTTACTGGCGAAAAACGCATCCCACATCAAGGAAGATTCCTTCATAAGCATTCTAGCCGATGGCAGTACCGATAAAAGTAACACTGAGTAGGAAATTATCTATGTGACTATGCTTATATAGGAAAGTCGGCCAGTCACACAGTTCATCACACTGCATTCTGCTCTAAATACTGATGCAGAACATGTGACAGAAGCACTCAAAGAAACAATGACTGAGAAACTGAAGCCGAGAGATTGGACACACAACGTTGTCTACTGCTGTTTTGGTGGTGCTTCGGTCAATTTGGGTGCACTGTCTGGTGTAGCTACAAGGTTGGCAAAGGAAGCCCCACACATTGTACCTGTGCACTGCTGTGCCCATCGTCTAGAGTTGGCAATAAAGATGTAAACAAGGAGGTCCCTTCTGTTGCCAAATTGGAATCCACCCTTCAGTCTGTCTACAGGCTATACAAACGATCCAGAGCAAAATGGAATACCCTTCAAACTACGGGGAAGACACTGAAAATTTATGTACGAAGACCTGTAAAGCTGGTTGGGACAAGGTGGTTCGCTCATCATCACCGTGCACTGACATCATTCTCACACAACTGGCCAGCAGTGATTGTGCACCCAGAGGATCTCAGTCAAACCGGTGACAGCACAGATCGGTTTACAGTAACAAAACTATTGAACACTCTGAAATCTTTGGAGTTTATCAACTTCATGAGCTTCATGCTTACATACATGGCCCTGTCTTTGGTTCTGCAAAGAAATACCACCACAATAGATGTTGTCATGGAGAAAACCTGTGCAGTAAAACAACAGCTACAGAAGGTGTTTGTACCCACACAACTGAACAACATTTTGATAAATGGGTTTGATGATGCACAAAATCTTACCAAATTCAGGTCTCTAGAGCTAGAAACCACTCAGCCCAGAAGCACCAGGCAAAATGCAACTCCATGTTGCAGTGACAAGGAAAACGGATCATCAGCATGCAAAGGTGCAGCCCGTGTGAAACAAAAGGTTGTTCGTCAGGCCACAAAGATAATGGAAGGAACCATCAACAACATCTTTAAGAGATTTGAGCCCTTGTTGTCTCATCGAGTCATGAAGGCTACAGCAGCCATAATAAACCCTGCAAACTGGCCAGAATCACCAGAAGCCCTTGCAGAGTATGGGATAGAATACATACAGGACTTGTACTCTCATTTCAGTGGACTTTTAGAGAACAGACAAGTTAATCTAATGCAATGCCAGCTACAATGGGTTGAGCTAAAAGTGCACTTGATGAGGAAACGCCGCTTAGAAATGGAGTCAGAAAAGAAGCAACAGCAAAAGGTTAGCAAGTCACTCTCTTCAGAACCCATTCCTGAACCCCATCAGTATGTGGTCAACAGTGCTCCAGGATGAGGAATATCAGCTGAGGTTCAACCACATTTTGCCCATCATCAGGATTATTCTGGTTTTGCCAGCTCACACCTCTGAACTTGAACGTGGATTCAGTCACATGAATGTTACCATGAATGATCAGCGCACTCATCTCACAACACAATCAATGGCGGATCTGCTGACAATCAAGCTTAGTGGACTGGACTTCAGAACATACGAACCGACCGGGGCAAGATCAAGCGCAGACTGAACACTTAACCCTATGGACTGAAAACCAGACAGTTCAAGCCCGGGGAGCCCAATGATGTTGAGCAGTCTCTTCCATGTCCACAGTCTCCCTGCCCATCATGGCAGTCAGGCTCCTCTACTCATGGGGAACCTAGTGATGAGGATCATGACTGCTGATTGCCCACTGTCCACAGTCGGGCGTTGCAGTGCCAGTATTAAAGGTAAGTGATAGTTTGTTGTTATTCAAGTTGACACGTTATTATACACCAGGTAAATGTTTTCAGTGAGCGGAAACAGTAGTCGGGTGCATGTACATGTACAGCTTGCATGAGGTAAACTTGCAATTCAGTGTACATGTAACCTAAATGTACTGTACATCATATACTTTTTTAATTTTTTGACATACGTACATGTAAGTTCATAGTGCATGTAAGTTTTGGAAGGTGCACCTAAACGTTTTAGATTGCATGCACTGGTGCATGTAGATTATTTTTCTAATTCGAAGCCTGGGTCAGAGCTTGACAGACTTCTGTAGGTCAATTATCCGATTGTATAATAGGATGGAGGCTGTAGCTACTGATCCAAAAGAAAACGGAGCCTTGGCTCAACTCAGAGAGGAGCCTTAAAGGAACAGTTTGTCCGTGGAGCCACTGATTCTGCTGTACGAAGAGAATTGCGTAGGTTAGTTGTTGATCACTCAGAGTCATCATTCTTTGAAGTCAGAAACCTTGCCCTCAAGCTGTTCCAAGATGCTGACACATGTAAACCCTCTTTCAACAAAGTGGGGCTTGAACAGGCCTGGTCAACTGAGCCTACTGAACTAGGACTTCATAGGGTTGTAAGCAACTTAAGATACAGCAAATACAAAGGTCTTGTAAAATTTGGTTGAAAGCCAGAAGGCCCTCACTTCCGCTTTGGATAAACTGATACAGCAACAGGCTGCCATGATGCAGCAACAAGCTACCACTAATGACCGCCTTGACCGACTGACTACCACCATGGAAAAAAGTCTTTCATACCTCCGGAATCAGACAAATGGTGTACCTTTTGCAGCCGCGCAGGCCATGATGTGGGAAACTGTTTCAAGCGGAAGTGGCAGCTTGAACGTGATGGGCATAAAGGCAGTACAGAATCACATCAAGTATCCCAACATGATTCGGGAATTTTCAAGATGTATTTTTGCGTTGGGGAGATGTTAATTTATATAACGGGTTTTGCCCTCACCCAACGTACATATTAATAACTACTGTATGATCAGTGCTTGCGAAAAAAGTCACAAGTTTACTCGAGGGGACTCGAACCCACGACCTCCTGCTTACTAGTGCAGACGTCTTAACCACTCGACCACCGAGCTTGCCGGGGTCAGTTGGCCGGTCCGAGTCACATGAAGCAGCGGGTAACGCGAACTATTTTCAAAATGTATTTAGGCCTACATTGGGGGAAAATTGGGGGCCACTGAGCAGCGGTGGGGTGGGTAGCACAGCTTGCAGCCTTTGACCTCGAAATTCGATACAAGTCTGGTAGATACAATAAATGTGCAGATGCACTGAGTCGAAATCCACATAATGCATCAGAGAATAACCCAGTAGAAATCCTGCATTATATGCGTGTTGTTCAACTAGACACTCCTGAATCTTTGTGTGCAAATGAGGTAAGGGCAAAAACAAAGTCCTGACAGGGCGGCAAGTTCAATCCTGCCTGCCTATTGACATTCAGACCTATCTTCCTTACAGGAGGAAGACATGTCCCTTGGGGAGGTATGCCGTCTAATCTGTTGAACTAAGTGATCGGAAGAACTGGCCAGAGGTGCTCCCACATTTGATCTTTGTCTGTAACTCTACACCTCACGGTGTAACAGACGTTGGCATATATGTTTGGCAGAGAGCCATTCATTCCCCTTGATCCTTTACTTGGTAACACAGCGAGTGATTGGGGTGAGGATGCTGTGGCTCAGCAGGCTAATTTTCTGCAGCAAGCCCATGCAATTGCAGCTGGTCGGCTTGCCAGATCTGCAGAAAGAAATAAGTCTCAGTATGATTAATGTGCCTTTTCAGAGCCTCTGCCAGTTGGTGCGCGGTGTTACTCAGGAAATATCAGTTCACAGAGAGACACAAACTTGAAGATAGCTTTTTCACGGTCCCATATATAAAAGAGAGGGACAGTTTTCACAAGCTCCGGGAGATAAAAGAACCTCCCCTTTTTCTGTATATGGATATGTCTGATTGTCACACCCCAAGAGTTGTACTACACTTAGGGACAGACCTTTGGTAGCTGAGACACGAATATACACACACCTGTTGCTGGAAATTTGTTTTGCCTGTACAATATTTACATTTATTTATAAAAGAACAAAAAATAAGGATAATTTCTTACATTACATTGTTTTTAATTACAATATAAATGAGGTGATGAGAGCCTCAATGTCCCGCCACCATGTTGCTTCTGTTTCTTGCGTTGTAGTCGGCTTCTGTGGCCTGTGGCTGACTCGGCAAGTTTCTGCGTCCCGCCGCCGCAGTCCAACCCTTCTGTCACCACCGGTCAACCGACTTCCTCTTCCTCTTAGCGTAAAACCCTGAAAATTACCACCATATTCCCATGTTTCTGTTTTTTCTGGCCAAGTTACATTTAACACAAAATATTCATCAATGAATTTGAAGAGTAATGAAGTGTGTCAACTTTCAAGATAATTGTTTCAGTGCTGCAACAACCTCAACTTAAATTACTTAAATCAATTAGGATTTGATGCACTATCTCGGCAAATCTCATTTTGACTGGCTCAAGATATGGTTTTGCAAGGAATAAATGTATAAAATAAATATCCAATATATCATATTTATACATGGCTAACTTACAGGAACTGTAACTGTACAGTTGAATCAGCCCAACAAGTTTCTCGGCTGTAATTAACAATCTAATTAGCTCGCGGCTCTACCCAGCAAATAACTGAATCAAGTGCCATCTTTAAACAGTTTGGTTAATACTCATTACTGCATCTACAGTTATACAGCACAAGCAGTAAATTAGACAATAATAACAGAATTACAGGAACTACAGGCACGGCTGAGATGAGGCACGGGGCACAAATGCATGAAGATTAGAAAAACAATTAAAGAATTTGTCAGGATATCCATGTGTTTCAGTAGTGGCATTCATATATATGCAACAGAAACAAATCAAAACAGCATGCTGCCTTTACCAGCACCCAGTCGCAAACCCTCGACAGACAATAGTGGGCTCTAGTTTTTATACAGAGTGCCCTACTCAGTTTTCAATAGAAGGAATGTAAGGGAGTGACCCCCGCCTTCTCTGGTGATACAAAATAATTCAAATGTAAATGACTCTGATCTACGGACCACACACTGAGCTCTGCTCGAGCTTATTCAACATAACAGAAGAGTCCTGCTTAAGAAAAGAACATGCAAAATTCTCTGTATGCAATGAGCCACAAGCGAAAAGAAAGAAAGGAATTCTAACTGAACATCAAAAAAAGGTTTTCGTTACAATATGCAGTAGCCTTTTCGAGCAGTGAAAATTCTTTTATTTCCTCCTTTCGTGCAAAACAAATCATGATATTCTTGCAATCGGGGTTTTCACAAGAATGTGAAACATAAATGTTAAGCCAGTGTTGAACTAAAGGCCGTCCTGATGGTCATTAGCTTGCAAAGGTTTTTAATTAAAGCCAGATTCATAAACTTGAAAGTCAGGTTCACTGTTATTTTATTCTGTCACAGCAATACATTACTTAACCAAAAGTCCAGTGGCAATTCGAATAGTGTAGGATTTAGTAGGATTTAACCTAATACATCCCCCATAGAAGTCTGTAAAGAATTCCTGAGATTCCAATCAAACAACACAAAGGCGGGGGGTTCTCTCCACCCGTATCTTGCATCATATGGGTAGTCCTGATGTACAGAAATAACATGGATATAAGGTTGTAACGCCTTAACGGGGCATTAATACGCCCTAAATTAGGGCGTTATTACGCCCTACATTAGGGCGGCGCTGGATTCTGTCCCAACTGCCGAGCGCAAGGTCGCTGCGCCGTGAGCCGTCTCGCTCCGCAGGACATCCTTCAGGTAGCACTCGGTGAAGGTGGAGAGGGATCTCCAGGAAGCCGCCTGGCATACATGTATATTAGGGGTGTGCATTTGCTAGGGGTGTGCATTTGCGGGTATTTTTAGAACTGGGTACCCGTTTTTTGTTAACATCGGGTACCCGGAAAAGAGATCGCTTAATAACAAATGGCATTGCGCACAACCCGGTGCGTCATGTGCCCGAAACACGGCTCTTTTTGGTACGTAGGAAGCAAGCAGAACATTGTTCTAAACGTCGGAATTAATCTCTCCTACCTTTTTATCAAACGAAATTGTTACCTTCAGTTTGCAAATTTTTTGTTGGTGTATGAAACAGAAAAACAAATCTTCACGGGAAACGTCAGAAAACAGAACAGAGCTGCAAACCACCTACATTATATACACACCTGCAGACGCTCAAAGGAAATTTCCCGGATGCTGCATGACTACGGACACGCGGAGCGCATGTGGCGTGCACAAATGGTGAGCGCTGGTCGTGTCACGTGCGGATCAGATCAGTGCTATGTACGTCACGGGTTAAAAGGCTTAAAGTTTTATGTACAAAAATACCACCGTAACTCGAACAATGTCCACACATTTACATCCACTTATTTCGAAGTTTCTGATTCAAAAAACCGCCACCAAAATGCTTCAAACGGCGTTGAAAGAATCGGAAGTCTATATAGGGTCAGGAATCATCGCAAGTTCATTTCTTTTCTCACGAGAACCAGCACGTTGCATAAATCAACGTAGCTGCAACTGTGTAATCCTGGCTTTCAAGACGCTGAAACTAACCTAATTGCAACGCGGGCCCAATTGTAGTCCCCTTCAGGCAGTCCAATCGCTGACACTGCAGCAGCCATGTGACCGTAAAAAGAAAGGTCATGTGACCACACATAAGGAAGCTCAAGTGAAAAAAATAGCAGCGCTTCACGTTGTTAAATGACTAAGCGATACGAAAGTCTTGCCACACGAAGGTACGTACCACGATGAAGTGGTTTAGTTTTATAAATACTTTTTCAGGATAACTCCATTCCCCTGAGGTTCAAATTTGTCGAGATTTTAATGCATAAGCACTTCGACAAGTGATATTTGATTGGCCGACTGTATTATGACTTGCACCTGTCAACATTTCCTTTTTTTCGAATAAAAAATACTTGGATTTGAAATGCTTTAGTACATACAGAAAAAATCATTCCTGCTTTTTTTGTCAATTCCTCATCCACAGCCACAGTTCCGCTGAATCACTGAGGAAATTCAAGTTGCTTTAATTTAAAAATAATTTTGAAACGGAATATTTCTTGGTATAAAACTTAACTAAACTGGTTCTCTGACTCTTTGGGTTTGTAGCGCACATTTAGTGCTTTGATTATAAAAAGAGGCCGATCAACCGCACAATTTGTGCGTGATCACTACTTACCGCACGCTGCGTGGAGTCCCAGTACCGCAGGAATATTACACAGTCCGCTCTCGCTTCGTCGTCAATCCCAACATAAATTAATTTTCATTCATATTGTTTTATTTGACAAAAATACTCTTAATTCAAACAGTAAGCACTACTTATTCCGCACAAAAGTCATTTAGGCCGACAGGGTTTGATAGTTACAAATACAGTCATGCAAGTGTACGTCAACAGCGCTTCCCCCTCAAAAGACAAAACTCCTTCGGTCTCTTGTTCATATAGGTCATCATAGGCCTACAGTCATTTTCCTAGTTCCGGATCGCGAAAATTATTCAGTAAGACTGCAGCTAAAAAATCCTCTAATTCGAGTGAAATATGGTCATAAGTCAACTTTGTGTTTTGGATATACTTCAATTTTTTTTTCAAAATCTAAGTTTTTATATTTGGACTCACAGGATCGATCGACAAAATTGATGATGACACCTTTCCTCGTTCTGGATCGGTTTGGGATCGAGACAAAAACGTCTTCACAAATAAAAAGTAACCACACGAAAAATCCATTTTCAGCCAAAACCATTGTAAAAAGTTGCTTTTCTAATAGAGAATCTTTTAATTTTGAGAAAATTAGATGAAAAATAAGAATTCCAATGAATTAAAAAGGTAGAAATTGTGTAAGGTTTGACTCGACTTTTAAACTGTACAGTGAGCTATCGACGTTATCCTCCCCGCGCCGCACAGTTGACGAACCCATTACGTCACATACATTTCTGCTGCGCCCGTGTAGTTGAGTTCGCAACGACTTTGCGTGGTAACGCCGCGCGATCCGAGAGTGGGGGAAAAGCTTGCAGTTTCGGTAAATTAACCAAAACGGAAACTCTAAAAAAGTCATTTTGATTAAGCAGACATTAGATGCAAAGATTTATATGACTATTCAATTTAAAGAAATATTTAAAATCACACGTAGCGAGTGACCTATCGCCCGTGAATTTTAGTGGTTTTTTCGCTCTTGTGAACTAGGAAATTCCGGAACTAGGAAAACGACTTGCGGTACAATGGGCGGAGTGGGTATCAAAATTAGCTGTCGATCTCCGAATTCAAGTTTCATGTATGACCACGGGACCGGGTTTTCATCGGCACGGTGGTTTTCCATGAAGTCTGTCCTTCAGTAAGAAATTTCAGACATTTTATGCATGAATGTTTGTTCCTAATTTATTTACTTTTTTACGGGTACTCGGCCCGGAAAAATGGAACCGGGTTTTGAAATCGACGGGCGGGTACCCGGCACAGGCCTAATGTATATCTGCCAAGAAGACGCCTCTGAAGTATGACCAGGACGCGGAGGCGGCCCGAACGCTGTGGGCTCCGACGTGAGAACGAGTCATCTCGTCATGCCGAGTCGGCCAGTCCTGATGCGCGAAGATAATGACCGAGACTGTCCGTAGGGCATTAGTGTCCTTTGCCGCTGGATGAAAGGGCTTTGTGTTGTGATGAAAAGTCTGGAACCAGGCTCCCGGGGATGCTTGGTCCTGGCAGGGTACCACTGGAGAGTACAAACCAGAAACAATTTCTCTCGCGAATGAGAAGCTACATCGGGGACAAATATGTCCGGAGGCCAGAAGGCAGGCGTCAGGTTGTTTGTCCGAAACTCGATGGCTGGGATAAGGCGAACCCTGTGAGGTTCCCAGGGGTGCACCACTACAAATAAATTCCCATAGACTGCAATGATAAATCCCCACACTTTGCAATAATTTTAAAAATACTCACAACTCTCACAGGTGTCCAGGCTGCACAGAAATACGATGAACGAAATGTCTTCTTTCATTTTCCTTTCAATTTTCGGGGGGTTGACCAATGAATTTTTGAGAAATTTTCACCAGAAGCAGACCACCCCTAAAATGAAGAAAATGTCCCTGTCCAGAAAAGTAGCCATTTTGAAAAACCATCCCTCTGTAAAACGGCCAAATAGTGCCATTTTCGGACCAAACTGCATCCAAATTACTCAGAATTTGAAGCCCAGAGTCCGGGCCAGGGGTTCAGTGCCATATTTCTCCAATTCCTCAATTTCATGGCTCTCTGGACTCTCTAATATAGAATATTTTGAGTGTATAACTTTTATTAATGAGCTCGGCGGACATATTTAGGGCCTTTTTGCGAGGGTGCACCCCCAGCGGATGCGACCTTTAGCAGCTCACAGGGCATCATCACAGTGCCCATTCAAGTTTTGCCTTCCATATTTATGGTATCAAAATAATTTTAACCTTTGGAAAAAAAGGTGTCTGGACTGAACAAGAAAGTAAAGCCCTGTGGTTCCCATGATCAGACATTGTAAATCATTTTGCAATCCTTGCAGTCAGATTCTGAATTGCTTATATTTCAGGTGTTATCTGAACTGATGATTACATTACCTAAGTAGGTTTAAAGTTTTTCTGTATTATTACTTATTTGATTTGAAGTTGTTTGATTTGCTGAATATTTTGCAATTATTGCTGGAAAATGGGTCAATGAGCTGAATTCATTGACTGTAAGTTCTCAGTGGGATTTTCAGGCAGGAATTGGATCAAGTTGGACACGCACAGGTCTATGGTTTGTCACTCTTGGTCTTTATTCCTTGTGACTCCCATCCACAAACATGCATGCGGTCAACTAGAACAGTAAAAACATAAACCACGTTGCTATACTCGTGGAGTACTTAACTACAATAACGCCATTACAAAAAAAAGGCGAATTCTCATGCAAGGTTATTTAGGCCTATCACAGCTATCTAAATAATAATCAGAGTCAGCCCAAAGGGCTACAGAACTAAATAAGAATGTGTGAAAAAGAAGCAGGACTCTCAGACTGCAGTCCAATCCACAAGAAATCCCGAAAAGCAATGTTCTTTACACGTATATAGTGAAAACCCATGCACATGTAAATTCACACGGCATTCCAACGTAACCTGTGCATAACACGTGCAAACTTGCTGCAGAAATTCACTAACTTTAATCCCAATAATCGCATTGAATAACTCTGAAATATAAAGCCAAATTCTTACCACTTTTCTCATTCCCCACTGAGGTTACTATTACATCGGTGAGATGACTACATCCTATCTTTAGGGCAAGGAATTGTTATGAATCTGAACGGTACGTGGTCTAGAAATTTCGATCAAAGTGAAAGTTACGTCTACTCCGCTAGCGCTACAATTGAGGACCGCGCAAGGGCGTCACCGGTCGGATTGATACTGTCGAAACTTACAATGACACGCTCTTCACTCCTGGAACAGAGTTTAAGATTTTCAAATGTAATGAAACTGAACCACTCGAGTGCGAGGGTTCTCAAAGCGGGGAAGATGCAGGGAAGCGTGTTTAAGGGGGTAAAGGTAGCTTATTTGGCATGCCACCCGGCCCCTTAGAAATGTATAACAAATTAAAATGCCCGCAAAGACTGCGGTGGGCGCATGAGTTCCAGTGTGGGCACCACAGAGTGCTGTTTGGAAGGCCAAGTCTACGGTCGGATCGGACACCGGTCTGGCATTCGGGGAATTTGAGGAATTGGGGGAATACGGCATTTCGTTTCATGTAAAGGAATAACAAGAGATCTGAATTGTAATTATTGTAACCATACCTGGACTTTTGAATCCCCTAAAGTTGACGAGTAAATAAAAACTCTGTATATTTTGAGACAGTTACATTTGGACTCTTTCTGCCCGACTTCCTTTGCGTTGGCGTCCTTAAACTAATAATTTAAGCGGACCTCCATAAAGATGGCCTGTCATTACATTACTTCCAGGTAGAAACCTTTTTTTTTTTTAAATTCACTTCGTTTTTCATTGGGACCCATTTTTGTCATTTCCTGTATTTTTCACCTTACTTATGGTGCCCAGTTTTCACACTTTTGTCGAATTCCCCTCAGATCACGTGTGACACTGTCGTGTGTCGCGTCGTGCCGTCGCCCGTCGCGTCGTGCTGTCTTAGGTCCCTTCCTTGTTGAATTTTTTTCTGCCTAAACGTCGACCCTTCCGTCGCCTATCGCGCCGTGCTGTCGTGCGTCGTGTCGTGCATTGCGTCGCCTGAAGCACGGACGACGCACGACACGACGCACGACGCTGTCGCCCTAAGCTTCATGGTGTTTATAGAGGGCGCCTTTACCGTTTTCTTTCATTTCCGTCCACCTTTCTTGCAAAGTACATGCAATTCGCTCTTTGGTGTTGATTTTTCATTTTTTTATTTCATCGATTCATTGATTGGGATTAATTTCTGTCATATTTTTAAAAAAGCAAAAGGAAATCCGAATATGTTGAAACTGCCCTCTCAAAACAAGTGGAAAAAGCAAGCTTAGAATTGGTCACTCCTTAATTTCCCAGCAATTATTTGTTATGTTTTCTCTCATTTCCGTCCATCGCGATTCCAAAATATATGCCATGAGCTGCAGGCGTTGATTGGGGGGGTGTTCATCCATTCATCAAATTGAATTAGTTTTTGTCATATTTTATCGAAAAGAATATGAAAACGAGCAAAAAGAAAATCTGCCTATGTAGGTGCTCTCACATAATTAGTGTAAGCCCAGAATTCGTCACTATTTAATTTACCCGGCTGATCCTTGTTCGAATGTCCGTCCAATTTCCTTTTAAGACCGTTGATGAAGTTTCCATTTGTGCCAGATTTGTAACCTTAGTTCTCCCAGTCCTCCAGACAATTTGTCTACAATCGTACAACCGCAAGTTTGACCACGGATTGAGGTAGTTACCACCCAGCCTCAGAATATTCAGTCTTCAGTCTTTCTTCAATTTAGTCTTCCTCGTTAACTTCATCAGCACCACACTTTCAATGATATTAGTCCGCCGGCGTGTTTCTTAATAAAACACTGTAGGTACTATCACTGCGACTGTGTCCTTTCTTCTTCTCTGTTTGGCCTCGCGCTTAATTTCTCATCAGATCTGCATGTTACATTTTTGCAAGCACATAATAATGATTGATATATTGTATTCTAGGATGGATTTACAATAATTATTAGAAAAATCAAAACTAGATCAGGAAAGGCTAAAACATTGTTGTGGCTGACGTTAAGTTATACATTTCCTGAACACAATGCTGATTAGTCGCGAAGCACTTTCTGATTACATTTGATTTAAAAAAAGAAAAAGGGAAAAGAGTTTTCTTCAACAACTCACTGCACTCTTAACGAAAACACAAAGTTAGAAAGTAACCATGAAAAAGAACAATAACAGAAACAAGACCTGCTACCTATTCGCTCTTTGTACGCTACCGCCATAGGCATGCAGAGCCTCGATCTGGCAGCTTTTTCCGTGTATGAAAGTAATTTTGGGCATGATGTTGCGTTAGTTCTTCTCGTGATCTATTCTATACGATTGGAGAATATTTCAAAAGCTGTCAGTTCAAGGCTCTGCATGCCCATAGCGGCAGCGGCACTCAAAGAGAGGATGCCATGTACTGGGTGCATGCAGTCCACTATTTAAGTAAGAATTTTTGCTCAGCTTATTAGCATTAAAAATAGCAGCCCAGCATTTTTCTGAAAAAAGGGAGATTGTTTGGCCCCCGAAATGGTGAGATTGTGTAAATCGTTGTCAGGATCAACTGCCTGGGTCTTTGAGCTATCCTATGAGAGCAGAATGGCTAAAAACTACAACTGAAAAATGGTCCTAAGTGCCCAAGAAGGTTGAGGGTTGCCACTTGAAAAATGGCTGCAATCAGACTTCGGAAAAATCACTTTTCAGGGGTGATTTTGTTTTGTGGGAATAATTAAAAATGTAATTAGTTAGCCCACAATAAATTGAAAATAAATCAAAAGATTAGGGACCGGACAATAATTTTTCAGCAATCTCAACGATGTTGGTAAGCACGTTATTGGGCCCTGAACAGTGCCGATTTTACACTGTTTTCAATGGGGCTTGAATTAGTGGACTGTACCCTACTATTCAAGTACCGGGGGTAGAAATGAAAGAAATCAGTAAAGGCGCCCAAGAAACAAGAAACAAAGGGCGACAGCACACTACGCGTCGCGTCGTGCGTCGCCTCGTGCTTCAGGCGACGTAATAGGCGACGCGATCCACGACACGACGTACGACACGACGCACGACGGTACGACGCGACGGGCGACGGAAGGGGCGACGTTTAGGTGGCAAAAAATGCAACATGGAAAGGACCTAAGGCAGCACGACGCGACGGGCGACGACACGACGCAACGCATCGTGTGTGTACAAATGTAATGGCAAGGAGGCAACGGTGCGACCCGACGGCACCGTCCCCGCAAGGGAGCCGTCGTGCCGTCGCGTCGTGTAGTTGCGTCGTCTGTAGGGAGGCTAGTGAGAGAGAGAAATGTGTGTCGTAAACAGTATAGTACATCATATAAAACACCGTACCATGCATAGGGTGCGTTCGATTAGCTTCCCTGAACACACCAGTGTTAGGGCCTACACTAAAAGGAAGCCTCAAAATGAGGCTTATCGAACGCTGCATTGTGTTTTCCAAGGCATTCTGGGAAAAAGGTCAAGTCCCCGCCACGTTCCATCATGTACGTCCATGCTCTAACAGTCCATCCGTGACGTCATTACACTCGGGCAGCCTCCAGAGACCCGCTCGCCAGCTGGGGTAGTAGTGGCTGACACCAGGGCAGGCACGAGGATCACGTGATGGCTAAACGAACGCTCTGGTGTAAGTTTGACTTACACGTGTAAGCTAATCGAACGCATCCATAGTGCACGGCGTGCTGTCTCATGAGACCTCATGAATAATTCATGTTCACTCAGAAAAAAATTCGCGGCCCCGTTGACCCCTACTTATAAATTACGTTCACGCGCTGCCCATGCTGATGCCACGCTCTTCATGTACCATGCATTGTTGATGAGATTCATTCAGCTCACTTAAAAAGCCAGGCGAACGGTGCATCATCAGGGTAGGTTACTTGATTTTCTCCCATGGATATTTACGATATAGGTAATCCTGTTTGATTTTCTAGTAAAGTACTGAAGGTAAGAAATGAATTCAGAGCACAGTTGGGAAATTAGGCCTAGGTTTTCTGATTTACACGCCTAGCTGATGGCGTGATCAGCTCGCTGCAAGCATACATGTGCACCCGTATAGCAAGGCCTACGTGTACTACGTGCCGAACGGATATGCGGATACTGTGCTTGAGTATCACGTTACTACATTACATGTACCTGGATCTGCATTCTGGAAATGCATACCGTGGTAGTTAGACCTGGGCTAGGGGCGGGCCGGCCAGACACTGCACAACCGTTTCTAACTATATTAGCATGCTCTAAGGCACAGATGGATTTTATATGTGCAGCTAGCTGGCTCTACTAAGTGGAGCGTTTCCATTTTTCGATTTTGGACGTAGCCCCATAATAAGTAAGGCTGTAGTGGCTCTCTTTTAGAATCTGTCTCTTATCTGTCGCCACCATAACCCTACTTCAAGGCATGTCTTAAATGCCTTAAATCCAAACTGCAGGATTGTCACAAACTTTGAATCCTAATATTCTTCCGAAATGAGCTTGACTCGACAATTTTACTTACACCGGCGTACATGTATTTCTCAGAGTTTGGACTTTCATATGAGCACCCTAAAGCTTTCCAGAATTGTAAATTTTCCGATGTATGGCGCCTTGAAAAACCCGGCCTGTACTATTAAATGCTGACCACGGGCGGCGCCATTTTGAAAATTGAAGGCAATGCTTCATGCGTCGGAATTCAAGGCACCCGACAGGCGCTCTGTATACATTTTACCATACAAAACTAGTACCTCGTCAAACTTTGTGTGACAGAGGAACAAGGAACTGATGAAATTGAATAACGTTAATATGCATGTTCTGTTTGGACATACTGTATACAAGCAAAGTGCGCGCAACTTATACTAAACAATACTGTGACTACATGAGTCATGCATCTATGACACCTCAAAACCTCAAACCTGTCAACCCGACACCTCATTCACCTATGACATTTCAAAATGGCGCCGCCCGTGGTCAGCATTTAATAGTACAGGCTGGGTTTTTCAAGGCGCCATACATCGGAAGATTTAGGATTCTGGAAAGCTTTAGGGTGCTCGTATGAAAGTCCAAACTCTGAGAAATACGCCTTTGTAAGTAAAATTGTTGAGTCATGTTCATTTCGGAAGATATTAGGTTTCAAAGTTTGTGACAATCCTGCAGTTTGGATTTCAGGCATTTAAGACATGCCTTGAAGTAGGGTTGTGGTGGTGACAGATACATGTAAGAGACAGATTGTAAAAGAGAGCCACTACAGCCCTATTTGTGGGGCTACATGACAGAATGATAATAGTGAAGTGAAAACGGTTCTCAGAAATTCCAAAGACTCACCCAAAACACCGTTATCACCACCTAGGCCCCTAACGTCTTTCTTAAATGCCGAAGGCAAACTTTTGGGGCTTCAGTGGTACTTCTGACTTCACAATGTGAAAACCCTGACCATTTTCCCTGGACATTTAGTGTCGTGGAGCATTAGTATGGCCGATCCCGTCCAAAACTGAAAAGGAGGAATAGGCCTTAATACCAATGCCCCACTTAGTCACCAAGGACGATAGAACATTGAAAGATGGGATTTCAGGGGAGGGCCTATTCATGGTGAAGGACAGCAACAGTCCGTCGAGACAACAGACTGAGCACGCAGTCCGAAACGTTGAGTATACTCCTGGTTCTCTTCAGAACCACAGATACAAGAGAGATATATTCCTTTGCATGGTGCTACCGCAAGCCTTTCCACCTGTTGCAGAACATTGAAACTGGAAGTTTTGTCTGTCTTAAGGACAGACCAAATGGCTTGGTTTCATATTCTTATTACATGTACTACTGATCTTACATTTGATTCGAACCAACCAGCCAACGCCAGCAAGCTCGGTGGTCGAGTGGTTAAGATGTCTGCACTAGTAAGCAAGAGGTCATGGGTTCGAGTTCCACACGAGTATGCTTGTGGGTTTTTTCACAAGCCTTTGGGGCATAAACTGAGTATACAGTGTTTAAATACATATCGGGCAGGACAAATACAAAATTAACTACTGATGTAGTCGTTGGTCTTGTATCATAGTCCTTTAATACCTGTTATTTCTGTTGATGATTCTGAACTTTGAATTACACAACTTATCAAGGTTTTGGGGGTGATTATCCAAAGTGATCTCAAATGGGATAAAATCTGGACAGCATTGTCAAATGTGCCAACAGTAAATCCATACATATATATTAAGGATTCTCGGAAGTTACGGTTTGCCTCATATTAATCTCATAAAAACTTTGTCAGGCCATTGATGGAGTTGTGTGCAGCTACTGAGTGGAACAGGGCACTTACCAAGCACCAGGTGACTCAGCTTGAACCAGTACAGAAATGTGCCTTACAGATTATTTATGGGGTCGCGTATATGTCATACACTCAGGCTTTATTGCATTTCAATTTAGATTCTTTGACAAATAGACGTAATCAAATTTCATTATCCTTTTTCAAGAAAACCCTTAAACACACTGACATTTTTTCTGAATTCTTTCTGCCTCAACATACTTGAATGTTGTGGAATAAGCCGTCAGTTCCTGATATCTGATGCTGAACAAAACATTACTACACCAGTGCGCTTCCTACCTTAATTCTGAAGGGAAGGAATGCCCCTCTTATAAGTTTTCTCGGCATAAATATTTGCATTGTAATTGTCTATGTGATACGTTTACATGGGACTGAAATTTTTAAGGTTACAATAATATATTTTTTGACCTGTAACTTGCAGTGGACATGTTTTAGCAATGTTCTTATGTGTGTATTGTAATGGTCATTGGTTATGTTTTAATGGTTTTCTTTTTATGTGTAAACTGTAATGGTGATTGTTGTCAAAGAATTTGGTGTTAATTTTTTTTGTTAAATCCATTGCAATGCAGTTTTGAACTGCAAAAATGGATAGAAATAAACCAATATAATAATAGTAACGTCCTTTCAAAACAAGAACAGTGTTACGTCAATTCCCCTCACGTGAAAGTTCTCAAAATTTGTGGCCAAATGCACCCCGCTACATTTTCATGTATGTTCTTCCATAGTTCCATAAAAGTACACAGGGAGTCACGAGTATCACCAGTGCAGCTCAGTGGACTGCTAGAATCATAGGTGACTTGTTCCGCTGTTGCCCTCATTGTTTTCGCAGTACAGATATTTCAACTAGGCAATTTCAGTGTGGCAGCAGTATGCTTCCATAATTCATGTGTAAGGGGTTTACATGGCTGTATAGGACAAGGGTGTGCATTGAGGCCAGGTCATATTGAACGAGTGTCATTTTTGTATGCAAAAGTAAACCCTAGAAAGATCGCGTTAATAATTGCTCGCACTTTACCCTTCTTTCCTCTGTTAACTCAATTTTTGGTCTATAATTGAAACATCCATGTACATAAAGAAATTGCAAACCAATACATACACATGTGCCTTGTGGTATTCTTGACATATGAATCCAAATTTTTATTTGCTTGCAGTAATCAGCCAGTGCAGTGACTAGAACACCGCATCACTATGGTCACCAAGGTTGGAATTAATGGGTAGGTCATCTACATTGTGTAGTTGCCTGCTTCTGAGTTTTGTTTACCATTTATGTACATGTTAGTCCAAAGAAGACAAATTCAGGCTTCGATCTTTACAGTGGCCACTGCCGCGATGCCCCAGCGAATTGCTGTGATGCCCTTTAAAAATAGCGCGTACCTTTCGGCCACATGGCCGACGTACCCCTCATCAACAATCAGTAGGCCTACATGTATTTAAAGTTGCTTTCAACTTTTAAGTTACGATTTAGTGCTAACATTTCTGTTAACCACCGGCAGCTGCACTGAGCACTATGTTTTTTTACGGACCAGTTTTGCATGGCCCTGTAGACAACATGGCACTGTATGACAACCATATCAACGTAGTTGAGTGGTTGGACTCTAAAAACGTGGCATCAAATTACTTTTACACATAGACTGATTACAAGTCGTGGCACATAATTACACATTCTGCACAGGTTGGATTCTGTACATTACACATTCTGAGACCGAGTCACTTATTTTGGGATTGCCAACAGAAGTACAACCCAGTTTATTTTTTTCTTCTCTATTTTACTGGTACTCACGCAGGCGCTGGGCATGACAGTTGGCTTTTATTAGATAAATGTTTGTGACCCAGTGAGGGACTTGTTTGAATTGCATTGTTTTTGAGTAATTACACTGATTTTTGAAATACAGTGTTGCCTTTATGACATCATGAGAAGTAATAAGACACAATGCTAAATGGTAATTAAAAGTTAATACAGTAGTACTTAATTTTATTTTTACAATTGAAGCAGACTGCTCAGCATGTGAACAGAAACAATGAAACTTGAAAATTGCCAGTTGTATTTAAACACCATGTCGAAATTGAAGGAATATCTGTTAAAGTCATCCACAAGCATGATAAGTAAACATTTCAAAGTGGCCTTGGTGCCCTTTGGTTTTTGGGAGCATTCAAGGCCAAGTGGTTTTGACCCTTTGAGGCTTAAGGTTGAAGTCTGCAAATTTACTGTACCAGTACATGTAGACTAAAGTCAAGAATTTTCTGCTTTCTGAAAGTCAAATTCTGCTTTCTTCCGCTTTCCGAGTTTTGTGTACAAAAACTGTTTGTACTTACAATATACCAGTATGTACAGTACTGTACTGCCTACAGTCATCATACATTGTACATCTACAGGTATCTTTGGCATAATGATACATGTAGGGCCTACACGCACCATGCCACTGTGATCTTGGACTTCTTCCCATCCCTATTGATTTATTCATAAGCCGTGAGACGTCTGGGCACTTTGTAGGGAACAGGGACCAGTGTAACGTGTGATCTCCGCGGTGCGGAGCTGGAGGAAATCAATACCAATTTCTG
This sequence comes from Acanthaster planci, assembly GCF_054643075.1. NCBI lineage: Eukaryota > Metazoa > Echinodermata > Asteroidea > Valvatida > Acanthasteridae > Acanthaster > Acanthaster planci. The sequence goes on along the minus strand of NC_141792.1, from coordinate 4,811,257 downwards.
CGATATCGCAAAGGAAAAACAGTAGGGAAAACGCTATCAAATGTTACTTTCAAAGTGAGTTAAACAGTGAAAACGAGTTGTCATTCCTAATTTGGGTTCATATTTATTTGGTTAATTGTGCAGAAACAAAAAAAAATATTTATTTGTTTCATTTATTTTTTTTTTTACCGAGAATGTTGTTTTCTGCTTTCTACCCCCAAATCCGCAATTTTTGCAGATTTTCCACAAAGCGGAAAATTCTTGACTTTATTGTAGATTATTTTTCATTCCCAAGAATCATTAGGATATAGCATCCGGAGAAGGTACTGTTCCATGAAGCTAGAATTTAAGTTACTTGTAATGCGAGCACTGCAGCTTAAACTTAACAGTGTAAATTATTTTGTTTCAATTTTTTTGTCAGATTTGGTCGCATTGGCCGGCTGGTATTACGAGCTGCCCTTCAGAAAAATGATATCCAGGTTGTAGCAGTTAATGACCCCTTCATTGATCCTGAGTACATGGTAGGATAATAAAATATGTATTTAACTTGTGTGGAGAGTGGCATGCCATGCTCACCATTTTAAGGCCGTGTTCCCACTTCAATTGGGAAAAGGTGGATCGTGATCCAGCATTTTGGTGTGATCGTTATTTTACCGCAACAAAACCGCAAGTCACGTTCTCACTTACGCTTGATGCACCTTTTCAGATGGAAATGTCAAGTAGAAGGGTCACAGAGTTCAGTATTACGCATGTGCTAGCTCGCTGAGCATGCGCTCTGTGGCAGTGTGGCATGTTGGGACAGGCCCAATTGCATGCATGTGACCATTACGGTGGTTTGATGTTCCAAGCTTTCGACATGGAGGAAGAAATCCAAGGGTTTCTTAGATGCAGACTTCCACTGATGTGGTGACCTTGAATCAGATGGAATGTTCAGCCTAGTACATTGTCTCTTCAAATTTTGCTTCTGTTATTGATACTCTATTACACGCTGCAGGTTATACACTAACACGGTTGGTTTTTGATGAAAAGCAAGTAAAATTACATGAATGGAAAAAGTTAAGCGAATGAATGTGCAATGAATATTGTGAAAGAGCTAGGAACACATCGGGGCATGCAGGCATCGGTGACACATTTTGCTAGCCGGTAGTTCAGCAGTTATTTATAGTGCCTGCCTTAAGAGTTAAAGATATTTACATAAGCTTCACGCCAAAAAGTATATTTCTTTGTTCATCAGACCGCAAAAGTTTCGCGCCACACGTGCACGAATGCATGTTGACAGGTCCGATGGCTGGATCAGATCCACCTTTTGCATTCCCATCTGATCATGATCCACCAATTGCAGGATCTGATTCACCAATTAGGGGATCTGATCCGGCAATTTGGCAAAAGGTAGATTAGATCCCTCAATTGGTGGATCAAGTGGGAATGTGGTGTAAGAGTTAAAGTAAACTTTCAATGTGTCTGTAAATATCATCAGCTGTTGAGCTTGTGCCTGCTTTAGTATCAAGGCTAGGGCATATCATTGTACCGTGCATGTACTCCCTAAACCCACCAACAGACCCTCCAACTGTTTCCGATTTAATCGGAACTGTTCTGAATTTTAAGTTTTAAAAGGCCTAAAATACAAATGTTTACATTTTCCAATTTTCAGGTGAAAAAAATTGTGAAAAAAGTCTTTCAAATTTCCGCGGAGTATCTAAGAAGTTCATTCGTCCTCATCCTACGTCGACATCATATACCCACACACCGGTATGTGCTGGTTGTGCCCAAATCGCTTGGCTGCGCCTCCAATTTATGCATGGGTGTATGGAAAGTGGGTGCAGCCACAACCGTACCTGTAGATTCATGTGTAATTTCAAGCCACAGCCAAGTAATACAGATGCTAACTTCTACTCCATGGGCTTCTGTGCGTCACTTTGAACCTAATAGCGTGGCAAGCTCATATGAATGGGAACAAGGTTGACGTGTTGGGGACAAAAATGAATGAAATGATGGCACCATTTATTTCTGTGTGTCTCCCCAAAAACTCTCTCAATTTACATTTTGTCATGTGTATGAATTAAAACGATTTTTTTCTAAATTTATTTTTGTATGCATGGTCCAATAATTATGGAAAAAGAAAAATGGATATTCCAGTATTGCCATTTATGAACAAGAATACATGTACATGTATTCATAACCAAAGTGCCATGTTGTATTTGGAAACGGATAGTTCCTAACGCATGTACACGTGATGATTGGGACGCAGTGTCACGAATATGTGAATAGCCCTACATGTACTTTGAGTATGTGCTGTAATATGTGCAGTATACGATATTGGTTGCAAATGTGTGACATCTACATGTATACTTGTACAGTTTACAGTGAACTGGAGTGGGAGCAGTGAAGTGGCATATAATACGAGCAGTTGTTAGAGCAATGCAATTTTTGTCAGTAGCTGAGTGATTCTGCATTGAATCCTTGAAATCCATTTATTCATATACCGGTACATCTTCACTTAAAGTCTGCATACCTTGAAAAGAGGCAGGCTCTCCTCAAAAAAGTGCTTTTGTGCAAGTGTCTTGGCCAGTAGAAACTGCTGCACTAATCTGTGTGTGTCATGCAACTTCATGTGCAGAAGCAAACTTGGAAACTCGTAGTATTAATTAATTTGGGGCACATGTATGGCGAACAAAATATTTCAAAGAACGCTGACATACGTAGACCCCAGTACTAGTCTGTCGTCTTTCTGTCACCCAAGTGTCATACACTTTCATACTGTACACACACCATCCACTTTGTTAAGTACATGTACATGTTCAATAGCCCCCAAAAAGACCTTATAGCATTGATTGTCAAAAACAATAACATCATGATGAAGTTGTCATGTACACGCTCTCAAATGTATTCTTTAGGCCCATCTCTCTTGAACTACAGGGACCGATTGGGTTCAAACTAAGTACATGTACATGTACTTTATATAATAAAATCAGGATGTGTTTAGTTGTAAATTGGAGTTACATGTATATGTATGTACATTTACATGTGCACTGTACATGCATGTCATGAATTTATATAAATGTACATGATATCGTCAAGGTGTAGAACACGTTTATGACAGACTGGTGCAGTCATTATTAGGCTGTGAGAATTATCAGTGGCTGTTTTCATGTTCACTGCTATCAGTCTTTAAGTTTTCTGGAATTGACTTTGAAAACATTTGTGCAGTATCATGTCCATGTACAGTACTACATGGAGCAGTACATGTACATGTATATTGTGGAAGTGTACCTGTACATGTAAGTCTGAACCTCATCAAAATCTTATTTACAAACACTGGTACTGTACTTGTGACTAATACATGTATACGTGCACAAGTATGTAACAAGGACTTTTTCCATATGTTCTTATTCCAGGTTTACATGTTCAAGTATGACTCTACCCATGGAATGTTTGAAGGCTCAGTTGAATTTGATGGTGGTGACATTGTTGTTAATGGAAAACACATCAAAACTTATTCAGAGTAAGTTTACAGTTTCTTTAAGGTTGAATTTTTCAGTTTCTTCCATCTTCTGCTTTTGGGTGCTTGAGAGCTGGTTTTTGTATTTGATATTCTTCAGTCATGTTTCTAGTGCTGCAAGTAAGCTCCTTATTTCAATTTAGATTTGGTTATGGTGTGGTTTGGAAATTGTCAGCCAAACATTGGTTCAATTTGGATTTTGACATACAAGCGTGCCATATTATCTGCACATGGGTCTTTCTTTTACTATGGGGGCCAATATGTACATGTATTTCAGGGACATCACAGTTATCATGACCATTTAAAACAAGACCAGTTTCACTTTCCCGTTTGATTTTCATATTTATAATTTGCCAATTAATATGTGTTGATTACAATGTACATTAAATTCATTTACATGAAAAAATGTTGATTTACACACTTGCAAGGGAAAAATCTCATCATTTTTCACTTGCAAGTGGTATTCTGTGTGATATTTTTGATGACCTGTTTCATAAGACATTTCATACCACTGGCAAAACAACAAATTGTTTATTTTCTAACTAAGCTACATGTATCAACAGAAAGGTAAATTATGATATCGGATAAATGATGAAATTCATTCTAATGAAAATGTTACATGTCAAATAATTTGCTGCACCACTGCACAAATTGAGTCTGTACACGTCAAGTAGTTATTCAAAGCAAAAATCATTTACGTTTATTACATGAATGTATTATCAATTACATAACATAAAGTTTTGAATTCTAGACAATTTTGAAATTTTGACCACCATGTCACACATTTGGCCCCCTATTTAAAAGAAAGACCCACATGCATCTATAAGTTTATCTTTGAAGTAAAATGTTTTAGGAAAGTTACGGTCTGACATAAGACTGAGTTTCTGAACATTTCAACGACCGGAAGGCTTGACTCAAAAAAAGCTGAAAAGGCTAGCTTGTACTGGTTTTACAAGAGTGTAGCTGGGAAGGGTAACTTTGATTCACCAGTGGCATCACTTCAGAATGTGTTCCTGTCTGTTCTCTTGAATGAGTGGTTCAAAGGGTGTTACGTTGATTGTACATGTACGTTCCTTCGCATGTGAGAACAGCAGCACTACATCAAAGGTACAAAAACATGTGCACAAGCTGTCCCTGAGTCTGTCGGCTAAACAAGTGTCAACAGTGTTTGGTCCATTTCTCCGTCTTAATAGCACTCATGCTGACCCTTTGATGTTCCGACTTCTTACATATTATCCCTTTTTGCTTAAAATTTCCTGGTTTGAGAACCACTGAGGAGGGAAGGATTAACATTTTTGGGTGGCTGGGTGCTCGGAATAAAAAATGTGCAGTCGTGCAAGAAAAAAATAAAAAACCCTCATGGTCAGATTTGGATAGAAATATGCTGAGGAGGAAAGAATGAAGATAATTTCAGAATAAGGAAAAAAATGTGCACTGGTACAGGAAAAAATAAAAACCACACATAGTCTTGGTTTAGACAGAAGATAAATGAGGAGGAGGAAAGAATGAGAATATTTTAAAGGGTTGGGATGGATGCTCCGAACAAAAAGTGCAGTGATGCCAGGAAAAAATGAAAACCACATTTGGCTAGGTATGGATAGAAACTGAACGCCGAGAAGGAAAGAATGAATATATATTTCGATGGGTCGGGATGGATGCTCCAATAAAAAATGCAGTGGTGCCAGGAAAAAATAAAAACCACAAGTGGTCAAGGTGTGAAAAAAGAAATGCTGAGGAAGGAAGAATTAATATTTTTTGCAGGTTGGGTCCTCCGAATAAAAAATACAGCGGTGCTGGGAAATATATACAAATTATATGTGGTTTAGGTTTGAATAGGAAAGATATGCGGCAGGTTGGGTCCTCCCTAAAAAACGAGCTGTTGTGAAGAAGAAATAAAAACCTCATGGTCCAGGTTTGGATAGAGAAATGTTGAGGAGGGAAGAATTAATATTTTTGGCAGGTTGGGTGCTGAGGGTGCCAGGGAAAATTAAAAACCACACAGGGTCTAGGTTTGGATAGAAAATGCCAAGGATGGAAGAATTCATGTTTTTGACCAGGAATTGCCAAGATGGGCTGTCAATAAGTAGACCAACCAAGTCTGCTGGAACAATTGTAATACATGATGGTTGGTCAGCTGTAAATCTTTGGTTGGATGGAAGCCCCTCAGAGATTTTATTTGGAATATTTGTCTGAACAAGAATGAATGGGCACTGAATTTTCTCATTAAAATGGGTCTTACAGTACATAGATACTTTTTTAAAATTTACTTTTTTCCTCAAAATACTTGACCATCGTATTGTACTAAAATACCATCACTGACCATTACATTACATACTGTCATTTCTCCCATCAATACGAGGTGCACAGCTGCATTTTTGGGTGAAAAAAAAGAACTGACATTAGGCAGACATCTGACCGCTTGCATTCGTCATCCGAGTTATCACCCCAAGCAAACTGCCAGCTGCTTCGGATATTTCTGAATGAAAAGTTTTCCATGACAGTAAGGGTTGGGCATTTAAACGTTAAACTGTTTCAACAGAAAAAATGAAATCCGTTTAGAGATTTTTCTAGAAATTAAATGGAACTACAGTAACTGTTGAAGATTTCACAAAGATCAATTGACGCAATCTGTGTTAATTTTTATTTTCAATAGATGCTGCAAAAGTCTAAACACTTCAGGAACTCTCGATAATTCAGTCTTAGCGCTGGCAAGTCTAGCCTAAACCCTTAAGTACACTTCCCAAGATGTGATTTGTCTTAACATCGAACAAAAATATTTAACTGTTTTAACCACTTCCTGCCGGGGACTCCGGAATTAGAGACGTATGGTTTGTATACGTGGCCGGGATCTCCGAACTCAGACAAAGGAAACAGGGCCCTGTAACAAAAGACTGTAGTCCAAACAAAAGACCAGGCTGTTGGGAATTATCGACATTTTTCCCTCTCAAAAGTGGTGATAATCCAGCCTTGTTTTGAAACCGTATACAAGGGTTTGGGGCATTGAGAGCGAGCGGATTACCACCAGGGACAAAAGCGGTCTACCGCCCCAGCGATGAGCCACACAGCACCGCTGCACGCTAATCTAGCCCCTATTGAAAAGAGGTCAGCAGTGGACTGAGCCAGGTTCGTGACAAAAGGCAGTTATACAACACTGCACAATCTGGGTTCTTTTTACAAGGATGCAGGCCTGGCTGAAATACTCGGGCGTCAATGAAGGCCACCTGTCAACTTAGAGTAGTGCCTAAAGATTACTTCGTGCGGCTGTGAAAGTCCGTTAAATGAAATGATGAATTTTTGAAGAATTTTGAAAACGGAAAAAATGATAGGCATGCCGGCCCAGCATCATCAACATTGAAAAATGCCCCGGCGTGAAGTGGTTAATACTTAATATCATGATTTTTAACTGACTTAGATGCCAATACACCAAAAAATACCCGGGGAATAAATGATTACTTTAAAGTGGCTTTGCAAATCCTGATGACAAAAAAATTTTAGAATAAATCTACGCCAGCTCTGCAGGAAAATAAATCTTCTGAGGAGTGATTGACAGCTCTATTGCTCCATTAGACACAATGTATATATTTGAAGTCTTTGGGTCTGGGTCAGTATCTCTGAGGATGCCCCTATTTCTAGGAAGACTTGCTGGGCAGAAATGTCGATTGTAAATCCTCAGCCAATTAATGAGTTGATTCTTTGCGAGCAAAGCAGCAATTGGTGGGATTGTTACTGGTACACTTGCACATTCCCAGAGTTATGCCACTGTTGCCAAGAAACAGTAGTACATGGGAAATCCTGGCCATGCTGCCTGGCCAATAGCCAGGCTTTGTTGTACAGCCCTGGATAATTAAATAATGTTCCTTCACCTCCTTCTCTTGACATTAATTTATGGACAAATAGCCTGCATGTGCTGTAGACATTTTCCAGGCCTCAAAATTAAAAAACGACTTCTTCCACAAAACATTTCATCGATTTGGATAACATATTCTACTGAATGGGCCAACATAATATATTTCTCATAATTACATAGTGATAAATTGCATTCATCTCCCCTCCGTTCTGTCTTTTTTTTTGAAAGTCACATGTCACCATTAATAGAACATTAGCGTACACTCAGATAATCACAAGTGTTGTTGTTGAGCTACATACGTGCGTTAAAGGGTATTTGAAATAAAAAGCTCTAATATCAAGAAAACGTTCGTAGGAGTTAATAGAGGGCGAATCATTCACTAACTCTACAGTTTTAATGTCTACCCTGTAAACAGCAACCCTGAAAGGGAAAAATTATTTAGCGTGACTCCGCTCACAAAAAACCCACAGTTAAGGTGATGACGTCATTGGCCGAACAAAATAGCTCACTAATCGCATGTCCGTGTATACACACGTACATGTACAAACGTAAACGTGTCCACAAGACTACCATCAACGAAAAACATGTCGGAGCAAATAGTTTCGTCAGAATCATCGTCAGACAGCGACGTAGATCGTGATCTTTCTGATAGATCATATTGTAGGATGACAACAGAGACGAGGCTGGCCAGATACTGCTGTATATGTATGAGCCAGAGGTTGACAGCGAAAGCGACGATGGCGATGGTGAGCATGAAATTCCTGGTGTGGACTTCGTCAATGAAGGACGGCTCAACAACTGGTAATTTTAACCATGTGAAGATCACATTATAAATGTTATTTTGTAAAATTGTAAGGGAACCAAGAAATTGTTTCGCTGAAAACTGTTAAGGCGTCGTTTCACCACGTGAAAAAGCGTAGAACGAGGCCAAGTTGTGAAAGTTTAACGAGATGTTTTGCAGTGAACAACTTGCGTCGGGAAAAGATGGAGATCGGATACAACATGTAGTGTTTTTATACAGATGGTGAACATGTACATGTAATGTACGTACAGTACAGGTATGTGCATGTTTTTTATATTATGACATGCACGTGACATACATGTACATCGTTTTTAAGGATAAAATGTGCCCATTTTGCTGAAGCAGATAACAAGTTTTTCAAACGAATTTTAGGATCTACTATACCATGAGATAAAGCATGCAATATTGTCTTCTATGACACCTCACCCCCAGATTGTGCTTGATTTTAATACATGTAGTTTTATTCGCCAAATTCAGTATGTACATGTACAGTCAAATTAATTGAAAATCAAAAGTGATCCATATAAATAAAACAAATTACATGTATTCCATGCTGTTAGAAAAGCTCCTAAAAGAATGGTTACAAGGGTACGACTTGTCGTGTTTACAAGTTGACATGGGTACAAGTTGACCCAGTTTCAGCTTTAAAAGCCTGCAGTATTTTGTCCCATGCTTTCTCTTTTTTAACTTTCATTTCAAGGTATGTGTAGGCCTACCATATATGCCATACCTACCCTCATCTGCTCTTGAACACCATGAAAACAAGAAGTACAGCTCATACTGCTCCATCTGCAGTGACGAGGAATAAGACCAAGATGAAAATAAAACTAAATCTACATTCCCTTCTGCCATCTGCAAGTGAAATCCGAGAGTGTCCTCATCTAAAACCCCTGCAATCACAAGGTACTATAAAGAGGAGGTACCGGCTCTGTGTACAAGCAAAAAACATGAAGTAGCACAGCAAAACGAAAGAATAAGAAGTGGGCAACACAGACTGCTCATGACTGAAGAACATAAACTAGGAATAGGGAACTTGCCAAAACACGAAGGAGGTACTTCAGGGAGAAGAAAAAAGTTGCTGCAGCCACACAGCCAGTTTCCTCTTCACAGAGCCATGAAGAGAATGAGCAACCTCAGGTGACGACTCGTGCTGCCAAAGAGAAAAATCATTAAGTGCTTGAAGAGCAACGATAGAAGAAGAGAGAAGCTAAAAAGAGAGAGCGAGCCAAAATGTCTACTCGTAAAAAAAGATTGGTGAGGGACAAAAACAGTATTAGAATGCAGAAAAAAAAGTGAAGTGAGAGAGACAAAAAGAACAGAATTGCAACATGGCATCATAGAAAAGCAATGAGCCATCCTCATCTAAAGCTGCCGCAGAACTTGAGAGTATCTACAAGTGCCTAAAAGAAACTCAAAAGGACCTGCGTAAGACACACACAGCATGTAAAAATCTGAGAAAAAAAATTTTCTCTTAAACTTCACGTCTGAAATATCCAAGAGGTACATATTAAAACGGAGCATTGTCAGGCACAACTCTCCGTCACTGCCCTTGTCAAAGCAAATGCAGGAATGATGCTACGCCATGTCATGTAGAGGACAACATCAAGGACTTTTATATAAGCCTGGATGTGAGCTCCTGTCTGCCACACAAAAAGTCTGTTGGGAAAACCTTGTAGCCAAAGTATGTGATATAATCCAGTGCGCCTGCTAGTAGAAGAAAGAAAACACTGCAAAACCTGGCCTGACAAAATTTGCACAGCTGAGACCTGGCAATGTTTTGACTCAAAAACACACCAGACTGAATCAGTGCTTGTGTGAATACTGCACAGATATCGAGTTGAAGCTCAAAGCTATCAACCAGTGTGCAATGAAGCATAACCAGCTTGAGGTGAAAATCTCCAATAAGTACCACGCAATAGACTTAACATGCTGCTTAAAGGAAAACACAGCAGAATTCTTCAAGAAACACTGTGAACTCTGCCAGTGCAAAGATCGTCAATAGCCTGGAAGCTCACCTGTGTGCTGTAACTCAATGTAATGGCCAAGAACAACTTGAATGGATGAAGTGGGAATTGGTGTATGGTACCGGAAAAGGTAAGCGGATGGCTCTGACATTAGAAAGGGGTAGTCTTGATCTTGTGGCAAGTTTGATGGAGGAGATGGGGCCATTCGCTCAACACATGTTCACTTCACAGTGGCAACACCTTCAGTACTAAGCAATAACGAGCAAAATAGCAGAAAACAATAATGTGAAAGCTGGGGAAATAGATGTGGCAGGAGGGTCTGCAGGGGAGGAAGAACACCTTGAAAGGACAACATCCCCATACTGCTGATGCCATTGACCAAGGTACCGATGAACTGTGAGATATGCGTAATTAATCCAAATCTTGAATACCTCCATGAGATATGAAAGCTCCTTTTCAGGCCAGGCCATGTATGTGGACGTGTACATGTTCACTTTTTACAAGACAAACACTGAGCATACAGTGTTTATTAATATATACGTTGGGTATGGGCAAAACCCGTTATATAAATGTAAAAAGTTAAGGAGTAAAAAAATGTAGAGGACTGAGAATTGCAGAAAAAGTCTAAGTCTACAATAATTCACAGGATAACATCATCAAAACGTCATTGTCACATTCCCCGGTTTCCCACCCAGAAATATAACCTTAGGTAGTTGTCTAACACAAGGTAGGACAAGATACATGTATATTTCCAAGATACCAGATTACATGTATGCGCATTTATTTACATATTCAAGGATCTTTGTTCACCATTACAAATATTAAATTATTTAAGAACTTCATTCTCTTGATTTGTTTTCAATACGTTTCTTCCTAGGCTTGACTCATTGCCTCAGGTCCACAATACGTAGCATCTCAAATTTTACAACTTGTTAAGTATTATCTGAGGATACTGTGAGCGTCCATCTGCTTCAGCCAGTCAACCTGCCTCTGTAGCAGTTGCAGCATCTCTGGGCCGCGGTCACGACATTCTAGCCAAAAGGGGTACTGGCTCTCCTTGAATGTGCCGCTAACCCTCGCCCGACTAGCTCCTGCTACTCAGTTTCTCACAGAGGAGCCCTATCAGTGAATAATTATGAGTGATCTCCCACATTAAATATCCAAAAAGGAGTACTGAAGTTATACTTCCAATACGTTGGGCATACGGAATTATACAATCATAAAAACCATACAAACGTAACTGATATGACAAACCTTGGAAGAGTAATTTCCCAACAATTCACCTTGTGACAACATCCCCTGCTCAAGAGAATTACTCTTCAAAGCTTTCCAGATAATTATTTTGTTCTGAAATCCAATCCCTCAATGTGATTACTTTTCCTATATACAGCATTATCTACAACAGTAGAAGTATAATCTGTTAATTCAACTCACTTAAAGTTGAGTACTTTTTCTCAACTGTGATCATACTATCAAGACTTCATCGCACATTTCTCCTGGACACCTACATGTACTTAAAAAAGCAGCCCCAATGTTATCACTACCCTTGATGGCCTTCACAGTGAATCTACATGTATATTGTTGGAGGCTGAGTGCCCGCCGCATGACTTGCCTATTGTAAACCTTTGTAGATATCAAGTATGCCAACGGGTGGTGGTCTGTTTCTACGACAAATTCCCCTTCCGTACAAGTACATGTGGAATTTAGAGATTGCCCAAACCAAAGCAAGACATTCTCACTCTATGATAGCACAGGCATGCTCCCTTGGCAAGAGTTTGTGACTTGTGTAAGATATGGGAAATAATGTGTTGCCTTCTTGTTGCATGAAAACATCCCCTAGGGCTACATCAGAGGCATCAGTCCTAAGAATATATGATTTATTGTGATGTGGCAGGTGTAAGACGAGTCACACTTTCAAAGTGGCATAAGCATGTTCATGTGCTCCATCCCATTTCACATGATTTGGATTTCCTTTCTTGGTCAGATCTGTAATCGGTACTGCTATGGCTGAAAAATTTGGTCTAAATCTACATGTACATGTAACTTCCTTTTTTGTTCTTGGAGCAGATGCATTTGAAATTTGTGTGATCTTCTCTGTCAGTGGCCTGTGACACCGTTTCCTACAATATGGCCAAGGAAATCAAAGGAATCATACTCGACCATACACTTTGTGGGTTTGACCGTCAGGTTTGCCTTGCGCAGCCGGTTCAAACCTTTCCAACTATTGCTGTGTGCTGATTCCAAGTATCCGTGTGTATCAGAATATCGACAATGAAGTTCACGATGTGCGGAATATTCTCAAGCAATTTTTTCATCATACGTGTGAAAATAGCCAGTGCGTTTACCATTCCGAAAGGTAACACTAAATTCATACAGACCCTCGGAGGTAATGGACATTGTCTTATCTTTGTCTGCATTGGTGATAGGTATTCACCAATACCCTTTCGTGAAATTTAATTTCGTGACGAATTTTGCAGTGCACACTTGCACCATAAGGTTTTCTAGATTTGGGATTGGTTCAGGATCACAAACGGTGATTTGGTTTAGTTTCCGAAAATCTACACAAAAATTTCTGAATTGCACATGTTTCTGCTTTGCCAACTCATGGTCTTACATCAAGAATTTTGAAAAAAGTTATTTTGTTCAGGAGATTCATCCAAAAGGAATGTGGAAAGAAGGAAATTTAAAAAAATTACCAAAAAATTTGGTAATGACGACATAATTTCCATTTATAACACTGCTCGATCTGTGTCTATGCCAAGTTCAACCAGATCAGGCATACAGTTCTGTAAACATAGATGTAGGCCCTCAAAAAATTAAACTTTCAGGGCATGTTATATAACTTTTGGTGACATCATTATGATGTTGCGCATTTAGGCCCATCTTTGTCTCAAAGGTCTTTCATTAACGGAAGAGAAATGCTGTTTGAAGTGAATACATTCTTTTCTGAAAAACAGCGAGAAGAAGACTAAAAAACATCTTAACCTTTTCTGCAACTTGTAGAAAAACCGGAAAAGAAAAAACAAAGGCATAAGGAAAGAAATACATGTACTTGCTTCTGCAAGTTGCCAATACAGCTAAAAAATTTAATAATCCAAGAGTCTTTTCATTTGTTGCCTGAAACAGCTAATGAGTTGAAAAAGGTTTAGTGTAGTTAAAACTTGACATTTCAAAGCAGTAAACCGTGAACCAGTTTGAGGTAAACAAGTTTTCAAAGGATCTATTTGCTATGTTTTTAATAAATATGCTGCCTGGGAACCCGGGTTTGGGTACCTTGGGTTTACACGCAAAGCCGTGCTGCCCAAGATTGGACAAAAGAGTTGGGCCTTGTAACAAAAGACTGTACTTGGAACAAAAGACCAAGCTACATGGGATTGCCAGCATTTTTTAAGTTGTCAATAGCGGAGGAAATCTGTCACTGTTTTGAAAGATTATCCACTGTTTGTGGCATTCTGCTGAGTGGATTACAACCAGGGACAAAAGCACTCCAACGCTCAAGGAATGAGCGATACAATACTGCTGCACATTAATCTGGCCCCTATTGAGAAAACGCTAGTACTGCTTCTTTCGGGAACAAAAGAAACTGACGTAACATTACACAATCTAAGCTCTTGTTACCAGGCGGCAGGCCTGGCCAAAATAGAGAGATCCCAATACGATGCTTTTAGTAGTAGGGATAAGACAGTTCTGCGCCACCCCCTTTTTCACCCCGTTTCTCCCTTTTCACTCACCCGCGCTGGGGTTTCCCAATTCACCCACTTTGACCCTACATCTGCACAAACAACCCCGGCGCTTCTACTGCACAAACAATTTGGCTCTCAAACAAAGAAAAAGGGGATTTCCCGGTCGCTACAAGTCTCGACTTTCCTGGCCTGAACTCGTGACTTCTACTTCAAGCGTGGCTCTGTTCAAAGCAAAATGTACTATGTTTACAACCGCCTTAAGTAAACGGACTATATATAAAAATAACAATATTTAAAAAACATGTCAAGTCAAGTCGATAGAAAAAATGAGAAAAAATAAATAGAAACTATATAAAAGTCAATTAAATTACAAATCAATTGAACCTCGGTTATTCTTCGGAATAACTCGGGTTGTTTTTACGTCACTCGTTCCTTAAATAATTAAACAACATATGAATAACAATGACATACGCAGAGAGTTACCACGTACTCGGTTACGAACCTAAATGGCCAACCCCGCCACCATGACCAGAAAAAACATGTGAACATGACATGTTTGCAATGGACGACAGTTATGTTTGTAGAATTTGCGGTCAACTTTTTGGTTGGGTTCCTTCATACACCCCTGAAGAGATGAGAGATAGATATTACCATCATCATGTTTGGAAAAAATGCCTCCCACGAAAATCAGAGAAGACTTTGAGAGAACTTAAAATTGAATTGCCCTGTGAACAATCGGGTCGCATAGAATACATGTATGTGTTAAATCGAGTTTTAGATAGCAAGATATCTAGAGCTAGACCGTTTAGGGCTTTAATCGTGGTATGTTATCAAGAGGCAACCGGAGAAACGATTTAAAAGTAAAAGATCTGTTTCAAGTTTCAGATAAGTATTGGAAAAACGCCCTCAACAAATTAAACCTAGCCAAACAAAATTTCCAAAAACGTATAGATTGCTAAACAAGATTTTTCAAAACGTATATAATAAAATGGAGGCTCACACGTTTTACTTGACCAAGAGCGAGCAGACATTTAAATTGAAAGATGTCATTAAAAACAACAAAGGCGACAAAGTCGTCCAAGTAAAGAATATTCAGTTTGAAGCTGGATATTTTAACGTAACAAACGCGACTGAAATTGGGTGGGATACAAACTTGGACTGTAGGCCCGCGGGGGTCCATGGCGAACGACCGCCTGGAATACCTTCAGAGGAAAGAACGGAAGTATCTCCCAATTCAGAATTAGTAAAAACAGCTAAACCCAGATTGATCCAAGCAAATAAAAGAGGCACAATAGCAGAAGAAATCAGAATCATCGCTGAAGAAATTAAGCAGCTAAACTAAGAAATCGCAACTTTAGAAGAGCAGTTAAACCAAAGACGACCATTAGAACCGCAAGCTCGTTTAGCTTACTATATCGGCGGTAAAAAAGTCAAATCAGTTTCATTGCTCGAGGGGCAGAGACGAGCCTTTGATGAAATTTATGAAGGGAATCCCCCAACTCGACCTACAACAAACAACCTCATACAACCCATGAGACCCAGAAGAGAATTAACTAAAAGACTTTTTTGACGGGGCTACCAGAACCTATATACGATAAACTTCATTCTCGAAGCTCATCTCAATCATTACCCGAGGGTCAAAGAGGAAGCATCATGGTATCTCCCGGTTATTATGACATGGACTGGTTTGACTTTTTGTTAAACTCGATCCCAGGCGTTTCTTTTAAGGTTCACTCAGAATCTAAAAGGGTGACTGTGGCCATTACTGACTCCAATCTCAAGTTGTGACTAAATAAAGAAGTGTCTAAGCTATTGAACTTACCCAAAATAAAACTTTTACCCAACGTTATTTATGAAGGCAAGTAAGATTTAAACCCCTTGAAACTCGCGTTTATTCATTGCAAACAATTAAATACATTTGACACTTTTTATAACGGGCAGTCTTTAGACTTGCTATACGTGATTGCTACCGAACCTTGCACCTCAACACCCGTGATGTGTAAAACATGAATTGACTTTTTCTGTTAAAAACGATCGAGGTGAGCTCTTAAATAATATCTGCAAAATTTTAATCGCGTTAGACATTTTTTAAAATGCGTATATAATAAAAAGATGACGACTAACATTTACCCAGATTTGACTCTAAACTCGGCAGAACAAGCAGAGACTAAAATTTACCGCCTTCGAAAGATCGAAGAAATTAAATCCCAGATTCAAAGAGAACGCGATGTGCGGAAAGCTAGCTATAAAAAGATCAAACGTATACTCACTGCACTCGGTTACGTAGAGTACGGAGTAGAAGTGTTGGGCGCGACCTCAGCAGCCATTGGCATCCCCGCTATTTTGGGCGTCGGTACTGGGCCCGTCGGACTTGTGATGGAAGGCATTGCTATTGGTGCGTTCGGTGCCTACGTGGTGCGAAAGTACGCCACTCGCCGATTAACTCACAAAACCAAAAAGCACGATCAAATTCGAATGTTGGCAGACTCCAAGCTAAACACCATCGAGGAATACGTATCTCAAGCGATTGAAGACGGTGACATATCCCAGGAAGAATTTGTACTGATTTTATCCGAACTAAAAAAGTTCGATGAAATGAAAGAAAAGATCAGATTACATACGTCTATAAAATTACAAGAAACCAAATCGACGAGTAAAGAGGACTTTGAACGACAAGTAAACGAAAGAGCGGAAGCGCTAGCAAACGAACGGGCGGCGGTTTTTAAAAAAGATCTTATGAATAAACTTGGCAAGTAAGTTTTACAAAGTCGGTTAAGTATCAGGAACAACCATCTGCTTATCAAGCGAGTGAACCGATGGCGCCTCCTTTAAAAGATTTGTAAAATAAATGGGAGCTAACTTCAGTAGTTTATCGATCATAGTCAATAAAAACAACTTGTTTTTAGCCGAGTTTCCAAATTTAACGCACACGTATAAATTACCGAAAGTCACCATGGACGAAGCCGTCAACCGCCGTCGAGCCAATTTCGTTTTACCAAAATCAATTTAACTTCGCGGTCTATTGCACGACAACAGCCTGCGGCGTGGGTTTTGATTTGGTGTCTGTTTGATCCCAATCCACACGTGTAGGCTTTATTCAATTTTCACGTATATTATACCCTACGAAATATATTTTACGACTGCGTAATGCCCATTCCGAGCGACGACGTATTTGACGCGTTACACAATAATTACGATCATCAAAAGTTTACAGTCACGTGTCGTCTGTTTAACGTCAATTCAAACAAGTCGTTTAAACAAACTCGCGGCACATCGTCAAACGGAAGAGGCACTGCTTATTATTACAACGGTTATGTACCTGTCCCTAATAAAAATTACGATCCGCACGACTTACACGTCACCAACGGTAAATACGCGGGATCTACTTTTATGGGCTTCGGTTGGGCTAAACCGCCTAAAGGCTCGGGTCACCTGAGTACTTACACGGTCAATTGGATTTCACAGTCAGACACGGTCACTTTGGCCTGGTGGGATTTCATTCTTAAAAAGAGTAGCTAGACGGATGTGGGAATCACCAAGATAAACGAGTCTATTAGGGCTTACGTATACACGTTACTTGGGGCACAAGCTCAGACCAAGACCAGCGTTTTGGCCACTGGCACCAGATTAGACGCGCAATGGCAATTTATTACGATCTTGGAATCTTTAATTAATTCAGCCCCCGATCTCGAACAGTTGATTGACCAATTTAAAGATTCGTTGCAATATGCCAAAACGCCTTTAAACTTTGTTGTGCCGCCGGGGTTATATTTGGTACCCTCGGGTATGGACTTACGCATCGGCACTTTTGAGGGTTACAACAATAATTTTTAAATTGTGACTGCGGATATGAGGACTGGTTACATACCGAGTTTAAACTTGAAGGCTGAGGTTGAAGATGGTTTTAATGATGAAGCGACCGAAGTGAGCAAAAAAGAACGGACAATTTTACCGAATCCAAACGTTAAGCTAATTTTAAGTCCCGTTTCAGAACGTAAGCCTTTAGATGTGCATAACGAAGAAAAAATTTCTTTAACCGTCGGAGCCATTGCCGTAGGTGTACTCACTTTTATGTTGTATGAAGTATTAACTTAGAAAAATAAAAGGCATGAAAAAACCCCTCGAGTAATATTACCCGAGGGGTTTAATTTTTTTTTGCTTATTATAAATCCATTTACATCTTTAGCGCGTACGTCAAAATCAAAACACCCACACCTACAAACAAGGTCCACACGTGCTCTGCCATTGATACGACCACCTTACTCGCCACATTGAATATCCAACTTAAAACGCTACCGATGATTCCCGGCAGCGATCGCCTTCAACCCGAGTTTCATCGACACGTTTGCCAAATTCCATAATTGACGCTATATCCAATCGGTAATTCCACCTTTTGACTTAGGTGTCGGTGCTGGAGGCGGTTTAGGTGCAGGCGTCTGACTTACCCTAGGAGTTGCAACAGCTCTGACGCTGGCTACGATACTACTTACGATTGTACTAACGGCCAATCCAAAAGCTACGATCGTAACGCCTTGCTCCCGAAATAGAATCCTAATTCTCTCACGTAATGTCAAATCGGAATCCATCACAGCCGTTATTGTTTCTTTAATTCGATTGATTTGCATACGAAGTTTATTCGTATTTCTATTTATAATTTCTAATCTTCCGGTTCTCTCGATTTGTAAATTGTCTAATCGTTCACAATAATTGTTCTCTATAATTTAATCCTTCAGTTTGAACATCTGTATCTTGGGTGAGCTCTTCTACGGTGTCACTGACTTGGTCAGCTTTTTGGGGGAGCTCCTCCATCTCAATATTTTCAGGCTGAATAGATTTTAACTCTTGTTGCAATTTTCTTCCATAATTTCTAAATCCTAAGTCGTTTCTACTAAAATCTCTAGCTGAGACATTTTCATGTCCAGTATAACCGGCATCTGTGGCATTTTTTGCGATTGTGTCAAGACCAACAATTAAATCTGGATTTCTTTTGTCGGATAAAAGCATATTGCCATATTGGTCATAGCCTTTGAAAAATTAACCTCGACCTTTGTGATAATCAAAATTTTCACAGTGAATTACTGATGGTACGTCTTTTCTTCTGGCAAGATCAAAATATCTGTAAAAATCTTCTACCATTGGATTAGTTATTAATACCATTCTCCTTCGATCTAGCGTATCCCCTGTAGGTTCTCTTACGGGCCTGGAGTTTAGCATCAATTTTGGTTCAATCGGTACTTTCCCCACTTTTAGTTGAATTAATGAGGTCATTGTATTGTCCCATCTAAGCTCTTCTTGATCATCGTCTTCTTGCTCTTCTGGGGAGATATCTTTTGGGTCAAATTTGTCTAATTCAAATCCTCCTTTGGCCATTCTTTTATTTTATACGTTTTGTAAGCGGTGGGCAAACTCGCAGGCAATATACCCTGTGACACAAGCCAACCCTGGGTAGCTAACGCACCGCTTGACAGCGCGGTCAATTTTAATGCATCTTTGGCGGATAATTTATTGAAATCGGGCGGTTTGATTTTTAAAAGCTTACTCGACAGCATCGTGTAACCTATGGAAATTCCTGAAACTACTCCACCGTGATAAAGCGTATTGGCGATTCCATTCACGTCGATATATTTAGCGTTACTCATTTTTAATATATAGTATCTTTAAATTTACTCCATATCTAAAATTTCACGTGTTTGATTTTTTGGTTGAACAGTTTGTAAAGGCGGTGGTGGAACTTTCATAGGTGTCGATAATTTTAAAAAAGTAAATATAACGCGACTGCACCGATTGCCAAACCGCCCAATATCAGATTTCTATTTTCCAAAACCGTTTCATAAATTTCATTTTCTGAGGTCAAGGTATTTGTTTCACTCATTTCGCTCACTTTCACCTTTGCGAGCTGTTGTTTCATCTTTTTGCTATGTTCGGCTAATGTTTTACCCTGTTCCACGCGTTTTGGATTTTTGATTTTAGTTACTGTCTGTACCTGCGTCTTGACCGGCGTCAGTGCTGGCGTTTGTTCTTCCGTTGTTGACATCTTTTATAATAGAACTTTTGTTGAATTCCAGATGCTTAGTTGTAATTAGCATGGCTACCAAGGATGATAAATAGACCCCGTACATGTAGCAAAGTTCACTCAAAAAATGACCCATCGTCTGACTTATAATCGGGTCATTATTTAGATCTTTGGTCAGCGCTTCTTCAGACGTTAAATTGACATTGAAGCCTAAGAGATCAACCAGGGTAGCTATTCCTAGTAAACGTGCAAATCGCGTGGCCTAGGGTTTTTACAATTTCTTTACCAAATCTAATTTCATACAGGTTAAAAAGCTTTTCTTGTTCTTGTGGGATAAGCGATTCTATATCTTTAATAGAAAATTCCTTGCCTAGATATTTTTTAGATTTGCCCGATGCCACTATCGAGCAAAGGCGATCTTTGATGTTTGGTTTTGATTCAGCGGTTGATTCTGTTTTTGACTCGCTGAGAATTGATTTAATACTTTCCATTTAAATATATGGTTTTTAAATTTGTTGAACGTTTGCTTTAGTCGTAGATACTCGTAGGTGTAATAAGTTAAATTAATCGCAATAGTTATTTGGATAACTAGTTGAATGTATTCAAGCAGAGCTACATGGATCATCTTAATTATAACAAAATAAAAAATTGCTTACGCTAAGCTGCATTAGCCTAGCGTAAGCAAAGGGTAAGTAATTTAAACTAGTTTATCGATTGATTCAGATTTGTTATTGACTAACTTATTAGACTTTCTCTTATTGTTGCAACTCCAGCAGCAAAGGACACAGTTTGACTAAATATGACCTAATAAATTATTTAATCTTTCGATCAAATCAGATTTTTTTCTTGAAGAACTGCATTTTAATTTTACAGTCCGGGGAAAAGCAGTATTCATAATCCTCAATTAATCCACGGCAAAAGTCTGTATCGATGAAATGGTCTGCATCAAAGGGATTAATTTTCTTATCTACACCACGGCAACGATAGATCCACCCTTTAATAGTTACTTTTATGGGATCTGAGCAAATTTTGCATTTTCTTCTTTCTCTAGCATGAATACACATACTCAAACCGTTTAACGCACTGAGATTTTCTTTTCCCGTGTGGGCATCTATTCATTTTCTGATACATCCTTACCTTCTCGATACAATCGTCGCATGTAATATTTATCTTTCAATTTTTCTGCATTTTGAAATTGGATAAATCTTTTTCTTGTTGACACTTGAGGCATTTTTTTTCTGGCATCGTTAATTTTTTATTGTTAATAATTTTATTTTTAATTTTTTCTCACGACAAATCATATGAAACGGGTGGCTCAGTATTTAAAATTAGCTCACTGAACTTCACGTCTCGCAGATGCTTTTTAGTCGTTTTCCATTTGCAATCAGGTACTACATCATTTTCAGTTAAACATGGGTCAAATGAATTTCGATCTTTACAGTGAAAGATAGCAGTCCTGGTCAGCCGTGCAGTCGTCAATTATAAATAAAGTGTGTATACCATCAAACACTTTTTGATAAGGTTCAATTGCCTCGTTTAGCTCGAGTTGTTCCCGATCCAGGTCGCATAAATAAACGTTGTCGTCCGCATAGACCCACAGCCGCCCCAAATAAGTTTTGTTTTTAGACAACGTGGGACATATAATTACTATCGGTTCAAACGCAAACCTATATTCAGTTTCCAAAATATCCAAAATCCACTGAGTTTTACGCGACCCAGTTTTACCTACGATCAAAGCACAGTGTGGCTTCTTGTACATCTGGTTCATTTTAATTTAAACTTTACTTAATAAACAAGTCTCTTGAAATTACTGTCTTCCAACGTCAACTGAGCGTCGATAACAACAACATACATCAAAGGCCCCTGCTTGTCGCTCCATTTGAATCGATATATCTCCTCCACCCCCGAGTGGCCTACCCGAACCATGCGCCAAATTATCATCGGAACTTCTAAAATCTAACCACAGACCATATTTTTCTTTCAAATATTCGGCCATATCAACCCCTTTTAAGTTTAAATCTTTTACGACCACTCCTGCCGACTCGGTGTCCGAATCGCCGAAATACTCATTAATTTCTGGCCCATGCTGATATTCGAATAGCCCTTGGGAATAGAGTTGGTTGGGTTTACCTTCGACCGTGACGACTGTTTTTGTGACATGCGAGTTATAAAATCGTAGAGGATTTTTAACAGCCTGGTCTTTGAACAAAATCAAAATGCCTTTCAAGCTCTTAATCGTCTGATCGATATTAATATTCCATAGCGCATCCGACTTATTGACCGCCTGCTTCTTCCAAGAATGAATTCTGTCGAAAAGGTAGTAGACAAGTCTCTTGTGTTTACTCCTCAAAGCTTGCGCCAGGTCTCGGTTCGTAACGACCTCAAAGTCAAATCCGAAATTGCTTATTCAGCCGCTACTTTGTCTTGACCGTTAAACGTTAACTGGTAGCTTGAAAACCATTCATTGGGAATTGACATATTTTCAGGTGCTAGCAGGAAGTCGTTGTGTTTGTCGTGCAAGTCTTGCGGATAGTCTAAAGTCACTTCAAACATTTACCCACGCATGTCATTTGGTGGAATTTTATGAAAAAACTCGGGAGTAAATTTGTCTAAGTTTTCAACCCACTGAAACTCGTCCACGGGTAAAGGCTGACTCATGGCCCAGCCGTACAGGTTATTTGCGTCTAAATACATGATATGAGACTCTGGTTGATTTGGTCGTAGTCAGGTAGCCCCAGGTTGTTCGCCTTTGCATAGTGCTTTGCACCCACGTTAGATATACCACCTCTTTTTGCCTTTTCAAAGAACAGGTACTTATCAATGTCTGTCAGTAGTTCCAGTTTAAAACCTGTGTGCTTTAACAATGCATCCCACGATAGGCCCGAAGACGTGTAATAGTTAGCTGGGTCAAGGCCATAATGTTGTTTACAGAAGTTCTCAAAAACGCGGAAGTTCTCAAAAACGCCCGCTAGCAATAACACGTCCGTTTCCACGTATAGGTCTTGGTAGTCACCTAGGTTTTTACAACCAAAAGTGTGCCATACTGTTTGTGCTCAGGCGTGTTCTTTTTCGGTCACGGTAGACTGCTTTAGAGAACTGTAAAAATCAGATTGGGGAGGGAGTTGTTGTTCTTCAAATTTATTAAACGAGTCTATGTATTCGTACGGGTAAATTCCCTTTTCTAACAGCATGTCGGTGTTATTTGGAAACATTTCGCAAAGTACGTTAAAATCATCAGGTGAACAATTTTTAACCAGTCGATCTAGTGAAGCCACCATGAAATGAAACGAGTCTAAGAACCTAAGTTGGCCAAACGAAAACAAAATATAATTCTCTGTATTTTTAGCAATTAATTTTATTTCTTCCCCGTTAAACTCGTGAGCGCCTTGCATAATTAAGTGTGCATCATATTTCTCCAAGTTGTGTAAAATCACCGGAATGGGTGTTTGATATGGAACGACTCTTAATTTCAGATTACAACTGGCGTGCGCGGGGCCTCGATACTTACCTGTCACGTGACAATGATCTCTGACCTTTCTAAACTTGTTGATGGGCTTTGTACACATCGTGCAAATAAAGTCTTTGTAACCGCTTTTTTAATCAACTGAACTAAAGGCAGCTTTTTCGTCCTTTGTTTTTGGTTCATTTGGAATTGAGCACTGACACTGAGATTCTTTTGTCTTGTCGATAAGCTTTTCACAGATCCAACAGCGGTTACAATTTTCGTAGATTTTTTGTAACTCGCGCGACCAAACCAACGGCTTTTTGTTTTCAAATGTTTTGTTGATCTTGTGTGCTTCCTCAGAAAGAGACCTGACAAAATTGTTAGCCACGTCTTGGCCTCTGTATGTCTTTTGGCTAGTGCATTTACTGTCGCATCTCACGACCGAGTATGAGTAGCCTCAGGGTTTGTGAATCTGGGTTTTAACCGTGTTTGTATCTGTTGGCGGTAAGGTTTCTAAAACCAACTCAAGATCAGCATAAATGACAAAAGTTGCATCTTGTTTGTTCTTATAGTTCTCAAATTGTAAAATGTTTTTGCCTTCGGCGGGTAATTCGACTTTACAGGCTGCCGCATCTAACCCTTGGCAATCGTCTTTGTGTCTGCGTAACTTTTCTCCTGTTCGAAAATGCGACATGCAGTTAAAGCACCAGTATTTTTTACTGTCATGTTTATCAGTTTCTCCCATCAAGCAAGAAAAGTTTTTAATCCAGCAGTAGTAGCTCTTTGCACCTTGGGTAAAGTACAGTAAATTGATTGGTTCACCTAAGCGCTTACTTTTGTAAAGAATATAAAGACCGTCTTTTTTGTCGTAACCAAACACGTTGATTGCCGAGTTGTTTTGCAATTCGATGTGCAGGATTTGTGAGATGGGTGTCGGAAAGCTTATGGTTGTAAAATTTAAGTTGTCTAATTCTGTGTAAGTCGAGGTGCGCTTGTCGTGTACATGTATATAATATTTTGGATTAACTTCTATTTGACTTTTTACGTGGCCTGAATATAATTTTAAAGCTGCTCTCAGTGCCCATCTTATACGCTGCTGGTTGTTGTTTTGGACTTTTATGATTGCTTTCTTATACGCCAGTTGCGCAGGTAATGGAATATACGTGGCACCTACTGGAATGTATTTAACTACGTTGATGTAAAAAGCGTCAACTTTATCAAAGATCCACCCCGATCCGCGTTGTGTATGAGCCTCCACGTCCTCTATCTGTTTTTGCCTTTGTTCTGCGAGTGCCTTTTTTACGTCGGCTTGATTTGCAACTAATTTATTTTCGCTCAGGAAGGTACATGTAAATACGCCAAGTTCAGTTCGGTCAGGTTTTTCCAATCTAAACTGCACTTTTAGGGCCGTTTGCAATTTGTAAGAACCACTTCTTTTAACTCCGCCAACGCTTTCTTCTCGATGAAAGTTTTGTAAAAATCAAAAAAGTGCACAAGGTCATATTCAAAGAAACTGGGTATCAACTCCCATTTGCGTCAGTTACCCTGAAAGCGCCTCACGTTTCTAATGTCGACTTCTGCAATTTCCTTGGGTTGAGTGTAAGCTTTAATTGCTTTGATGAGATCTTGTTTGACAAGTCTGTCTTTGTGCGCAAATGGAATGCCGTTGTCTTGGACCGTTTTCAACAGCTGGCGATATGACTGACACGGGAGGTACATGTACCTGAATTGCCTTTGGTTTGTTTGGATGGCTTCAATGAGCTCGGGTTTGGTGTGAAATTTACGCTTGGGTGCCGGTAATAGAATGTTATACTGCTTAACAAAATCTTCTAAAAACGCCTTCTTAAATCGATTAAAGGTCAATAATAGAGGCCTGTGTTGTGGGTTGTTCATGTCTCTATTTATATATAGGTTTTGAAAATTTTTCTCATTTTTTCTGTCGACTTGACTTGACATGTTTTTTATATATTGTTATTTATATATATAGTCTGTTTATTTAAGGCAGTTGTAAACATAGCACATTTTGCTTTGAACAGAGCCACGCTTTAAGTAGAAGTCACGAGTTCAGGCCGGGAAAGTCGAGACTTGTAGCAACCGGGAAAACGAGGGAAATCCCCTTTTTCTTTGTTTGAGAGCCAAAGTGTTTGTGTAGTAGAAGCGTTGGGGGTTGTTTGTGCAGATGTAAGGTCAAAGGTCAAGGTGAGTGAATTAGGAAACCCCGGCATGGGTGAGTGAAAAGGGGGGATGGCGCAGAACTGTCTTATCCCTACTACTTTAGTGTCGATTTGCACACTTCCACATTTGA